>NW_024734028.1:0-117500 GCF_018991925.1 Homarus americanus | reverse complement strand
TGACCTGGAGACGCTTTAGAGAGAGAGAGAGAGAGAGAGAGAGAGAGAGAGAGAGAGAGAGAGATATTAGTATTTTTTAATTAGAAACCACATCACATTTCATCACAATTCAAGTAACATAATATGCATATCAAAGTAACTTACAAATACCAACAGAACAATACACTTGATCATTAGTTACGATAAAATATACTTAAAGGCATCTCTCTCTCTCTCTCTCTCTCTCTCTCTGTCTCTCTCTCTCTCTCTCTCTCTCTATGGTGTGTGTCTGTCTTGTCTTTCCCCTACCTTCTCTTTCACACACAAGATAGTCAGAACTCACGTCTCACACACACACACACACACACACACACACAATACACACCAGGTCCTCCTCAGAGGGACGAAGTTTGTCAAGAGGTTACCGACTGCTTCACTATACCATCTCCTCCACTCCCTCCTTCACTTCACCCTCACTCTCACCTCTCCCTCCCTCACCGCCTCTACTCCCTCCCTCATCCCCACTTCCTCCCTCATCTCCTCCACTCCCTCCCTCACCTCCTCCACTCCTTCCCTCACCTCGCCCGTCCCTCACCTCCTCCACTCCCTCCCTCACCTCACCCGTCACTCCCAGCATCACTCCACGTGCCTACCGTGGTCAGTCTGGTCTTGAATCTTCGGGTCTGGCGCCTTTCAACAGCGCTCTTCAAGGTTGACGCTGCCTTCAGTAAGAAAGACTTTATGCTGCTTAAAACACAACTAAGTAAAGTATTATTGTGTTTTCTATTCGTGGTCAATCTGGGTTTAAGAATTGTGCCTCACCTTAGCGACCTAACCTAAACCTAACCTAACCTAACCCAACCACAACCCACATGCTGACCGCTACAATAAACTTATGCTTCAACAAGTTTTCGTCAAGTTTAACACGTTGTCGATAACAGTATGAAAGAACACGCCTGACCGTCTCCCCAGCACTGACCCTCCCAGTGTTAGTTTATGAGACGAGAACTAACTTGGTTAAATCTTATATCCTGTCAATAGAAATGTCAGTAGGGCGCAATGCTTCGAGTTTTCCAGGGAGAGTGTTGGAGGGTGTTTAGGAGTAAGGGAGGTTGTTGGGGGTTAAGGGAGAGTTTGGGAGAGTAAGGGAAGGTAATGTTAGGGAGGTAAAGGGAGGGTGTTAAAGGGTGAGGGAAGTTGTTGGGGGTTAAGGGAGAGTTTGGGAGAGTAAGGGAAGGTAAGGAAGGGAGGTAAAGGGAGGGTGTTAAAGGGTGAGGGAGGTTGTTGGGGGTTAAGGGAGAGTTTGGGAGAGTAAGGGAAGGTAATGTTAGGTGGTAAAGGAGGTGTTTAGGAGTAAGGGAGGTTGTTGGGGGTTAAGGGAGAGTTTGGGAGAGTAAGGGACGGTAAGGAAGGGAGAAAGAGTGTCAGGAAGTGTAATAGAGAAAAAGGAAAGGTGAGAGAGAGGATAAGGGAGGGTGAAAGAGACCCAAGGATGGCAAAGGTAGGAGATAAGGGAGGATCCTACTCAACTCTTTCATATGATAATGATTCGAAGGACTCTCTGGTGAGGTCTTTTCGTCGGGTTTCTCAAATATTCAAGAGTCTATCTTTTTCCTTTCCTCCCTTGACTGAGAATAAGAACGCAAATATGTAAAAATGCGTCGGCCTTTGTCTTATATACGTAATCTAGCTGCATAGGAATTAATATGCTTTAAAGCGCTGTATCCTCATTATGCCTAAGTAAATCGTTAAGCATATGGCATCACATTTAATAAATACATCGTAAATTCTTGACTTATTAGGTCAGGTTAGGTTAGGTTAGGTTAGGTTAGGTTAGTTTAGGTTAGGTTAGGTTAGGTCAGGTTAGGTTAGGTTAGGTTAGGTTAGGTTAGGTTAGTTATATATATTTTTTTTAATCTATACAGTATCTTGTAGAAGCAGCGATGTTTTGTTTAACCTCTTGACTACGAGATGAAACTTCCCTAGCTGAAGGAATTAATTAGCATTCATAACAATCAGGAAGTGCCCACCACATATTATTTGTAGTGGATTGTGGTAGAGGATGGTGGTAGAAGATGGTGGTAGAGGATGGTGGTAGGTGATGGTAGTAGAGGATGGTGGTAGTGGATGGTGATAGTGGTAGAGGATGGTGGTAGGTGGTGGTGGTAGAGGATGGTGGTAGTGAATGGTGGTAGTGGATGGTAGTAGATGATGGTGGTAGTGGTATTGGATGGTGGTAGTGGATGGTGGTAGATGATGGTGGTAGTGGTAGTGGATGGTGGTAGAAGATGGTGGTAGAGGATGGTGGTAGGTGATGGTAGTAGTGGATGGTAGTAGATGATGGTGGTAGTGGTAGTGGATGGTGGTAGTGGATGGTGGTAGAGGATGGTGGTATGTGGTGGTGGTAGAAGATGGTGGTAGTGGCTGGTTTTATGAGGAAGATTGTGTTACCGTATTTATTACTTGAAGTTAAATTAGCATCTCTCTCTCTCTCTCTCTCTCTCTCTCTCATCACATAATATATATAAATACATTAATTTACCATCACTTGTCTTCACTATCACCATCTGTCACCATAACTACCACTACTCTCATTAACGGTACTCTCTCTCACTAAGGGCTTAACAAGATCATTAACTACGTAATTGTCCAGTTAAGAGACTCACGACCATGAAACTAGTTGTCCCTTACCAGTCAAGCTGCTTAAATCACTATGACCTTGAGGCAGGAACACGCCACATTGACCCTTGTGTCATTGGGTCATAAGGTCGTGGTTTGATTGAGTCATTGCTCTTACTTGAGATGGTAAATTAACCTCTTGGCTCTAATGACATAAGGCTGGTTATCCCTCATGAACTCGGAGCTCATGACACAAGCATACGGTACGATAATGACCTTTATTTACTCGAACCAAAAGGCTGATTATGCCTCACTAAAGTTCATTATACCCTCAACTTCCTGATCTACACTACGCATGCTAAAATAACCTTTAGATCATCATATCAGAAGGTTGGTTTTCCCGTCATTATAGCTCAAGCCTCTAAAGTCAGGGATGAGGATGCTATTTAGGCCCTTAGTCAGAGGCGGAACAAGTGTGTTTATCACCTTGCGGGAGGCCAGAGAGCCAGGGATGTGACACTCCCTAGCAGGAATTAGTCATAACCGGAGAGGATAGATACTCGCTTGACTTAGTTGTCGTGAGAGTTGTAGTCCATTACATTCTTTATATCTCTCATCTCTTCACAAACACGAACAGAAATCCTCACATTAAACCTAATTTAAACCATAAAATATAATACTTTTTTTTTTTAAACTATAAAGAAATTTGAGAATGTTGAAGATGCTCGCCTTGTAATGAATAAACCCCTTGTCTTTGAACGGTTTTAGAAATGATCACATAATGACATTCAACTTACCGATATTTAGTAAACCTAGATAAACCCTCACCCTTATTAAAACCAAGGGCCTTGAATCGGCTGCTTGTCCAATTAACCAGTCCGTTCACACATATTTATATTTGGGTTTTAAGTAACGAAACCCAAACGGTAGTTCCTTTGTTTTATTATAAAAGGTTGTATATATAAATCCTGAGTGTATATCAACCGTAAGTCTCACTGTCTATGAGTGAATGAGAAAGGGACGGCGTTTATGTATGATAAACGTTAGGTCACGTCCTTACGATATGAGTTGAGGTGAGCTACTGAAGCTTAGGGGCATCGCAGTGCGTGCTTACAGAAATGCTGAGCTATGGGTCTCGCCCTCTTGGGTGAGTTGCCCGCTCACGTGTCCATATCATGTCTTACTCATAGACAGTGGAAAGTTACAGGGTGGTGAATCTGAATATAATATCAGATGTATTGACCCATTTATATAATACGTTCTGTTGATGAGACAGGGGCCTATTACATCGCTCGGTCACCTACCAGCCGAGCTCCGTGAGGCCTAAATAACTCACAGAGTACAGTACATCCTAGACAACCCTAACCATGTTATAAACAGATATGTAGACACTAAGCTGGGGAAATTACTGTAGGGGTATTCTCTACTACAGGGGACCTAGACTTTTGTGTCGTACGGGTTAGTATGTTATGAACAATGTTGAATTTGGATGATACTGCCTGGTAATAACAGAACAGGAACATTATTGCCAGAATTAACAGAATAGAGGGAATCGTAAGACTTGGTAGTGCAAATTCCCGTGACAGGTAAAATGGCAAGTTATTATTCAAATCAGCAAAATGTGTCTCGTTCAAGAAAGCTAAAACTTTTAATTTCTCTGATACTATTTGAATATCCTTGATAGTGAAATTCATTATAGGAAGTGGAATTAAAGCAGACTTGAGTTTTCGATTTAACGCAAAATGCTGATGAGTAGGCAAGGTCCGTAATGTACTACAAGTGATTTCACAGTAATCAGGAGCCTTGTAATGCCCTTTCACAACTAGCTGCTTAACACCATTTTGGCATTTTAAAATTACAGTAGTGAGATTTGAAAAGAACAAATACTGCACATTGTGAAGGTGAGCGTGGAACACAGTCTTTAGACTAACTGGCCTATAACTGCATTGCGCTAACGCTGTGCGTACATTTGGTTGTATGACTGCCAATTCACATATTCCCTCTGCAGCAGGAATAAATGCAAACATGTAGGCTGGACATACGTGTAGGTGTAGATAAGACGACTTACACCGTGACAGTACCTCAGAATCCTCTATTGATAACAATGAATATTCTTCATCTACTAAGAAAAATTCTTTAGGCCTATCTAGGGTATACAGTGTGTCGTTCACAAACCAGGGGAAGGGTTCTAAATGCCATGCATTAAACTCATGTTGCCCTCGCATAGGAATGTGGATCAGAATTGCATTGTGCGTGAGGGTTGACTCCAACAGTGGGTAATGATATTGAACCTCATTGTCATTGAAAAATAGGAGTTAAATGATACTGCAACTTGGCTATTTTTAAAGCTTCAAGAAGCGTCTGCACAGGCACAAGCTTCGCGTCCACACGTCCTATCCCGGCATCTACAATGCTGTCTATTAGTTCATTTTTAGAGGTTACAATTTTATGAACTGAAAATTCAGCAGCATGCAAATATTCTGTGAAGTAAATGAGCCATTCTAACGTCGGGATTGCTTTCTGTAACCTAGTAACAATCCTCGAAACTTGGTTAGACTCCATTATGATTGCATTAACCTTTGATTCTAGAGCAGTAATCTCGTGAAAGGTTTGAGAAATAACACGATTCTGTTGAGATACAGCTTGAACGACAACGTCCATGAAACTATTGTCGAATTCATCGAAGCTGTGCTGAGACCATGAAGAATGTCCAATGCTGATTGTAGTTGGCCGTCGACGTTTTCCATCTGACGCGAAAGTACGAGTTAACTTCTACTCGCAGAACGTAGTTTCATACAATAGTCATTTGGGACATTTTGCTTCTGAACAGTCTGTAAGGATGCATCAATCACATTATCATCAACTGGAGGTAAGACATTTATCTGGGTCTTCTTCAGACGATCCGCGTGCACGACATCTGCGATCTGTGCATTAGGCTTCCATATTTTGAATTTGTTGCCTGCTTGGAGATTATGCGAATGGACCAGAAAATTTCGCTGAAAGTTTGGAGTTCCTTTCAGGTTCCTGTAACATAACAGCGTCCTCAACGTCAGTGCGCGATAGGTTTAGTATGTTTATGTTGTTTGATGATCATTTCGGCGCCGCGGACGCCGCTAGCTGTGATCGTACTTGGTTATGAATTCTGTAAAGACATGAATTTGTTTTGCCGCAAAATCATCCGTGATATATACCGGGTATGGCGCTCTGTGCGATGTCAGTGAAGGACGTTATCTGTACCATAGACAATATAGGGTGTTTGCCCGTGAGAGCTATTAACTGACCCATTATCAATCTGCAACCTGGCGGTAAACTAATCCTCCTATGCGTATTGAAACCACTAACCATTGGACGAAAGTATTTAGGATTTTACGACACTTCAACAAGGCCATAGCCCAGGATGATAGTTGTCACAAAGTTTGTTTAATTCCATATTGTGCACATATATGCTCTATTAGCTCATTCTGAACTCTCTGTTCCATTGTCAGAGAACTTTAGGCATAGTATATGATGATGAGATTCACTACTAATGCATAGGCTACTGCTTTTGCTGTTTGCATTTTAGTGACCAAGACCACTTAACCTGAAACAATCCACACACACCAAGACGATCCCATCCTGATGACTCATTGGAGTTGTAACATCAACAGCGACTGTGTCAAACGACGGTCTGGGCGAGATATTGTAGAATCGACAGGTGATCCTGCGGATCCTTATGTTGAGCATGCCAAACAATTAGCTATAATGTCTTCATAGTGTGTTCCAGAACATTTTCGTAAACTGCCACATTTATCACGACCTTTTGTGACTTGCTTTGTGACTACTCGGAACAATGTCATTACTGCTTTGCGCACGTGTCAGTACGGATTATTCTGACATTACATTACCTCAGGAGATTTTTCTCATTCTATTGAGTATGTTACACGAATTCAAACTGACTTAAGGGAAGAAATAACTTGGGAGTTTAACATCCCAATCACAAGTTACCTATAGCACTACCTATATGAATCGGCTGCTTGTCCAATTAACCAGTCCGTTCACACATATATTTATATTTGGGTTTTAAGTGAACAAACAGTAGTTCCTTTGTTTTATTAAAAAGGTTGTATATATAATTCCTGAGTGTATATCAACCGTAAGTCCTGTCTAGGAGTGAATGAAAGGGACGGCGTTTATGTATGATAAACGTTAGGTCACGTCCTTTGATATGAGTTGGTGAGCTACTGAAGCTTAGGGGCATCGCAGTGCGTGCTTACAGAAATGCTATGGGTCTCGCCCCTCTTGGGTAAGTTGCCTGTCACGTGTCCATATCATGTCTTACTCATAGACAGTGGAAAGTTACAGGGTGATCTGAATATAATATCAGATGTATTGACCATTTATATAATACGTTCTGTTGATAGGGCGTATTACATCCTTTACATGCTTGCTTAGTAAACCCCAAACCTACAGAAAAATATATAAACCTTACTGAACCATAAACCACAAAAAAGACCAGAAACTAAACCTGAATAAATCTTAAACCAACAGAAAAACAGAAATAAACCTTCCTAAACCATAAACCAACATAAAGACCAGAAACTAAACCTGAATAAATCTTAAACCAACATAAAGACCAGAAACTAAACCAGAATAAACCTTAAACCTACAGAATATTGAGGTTTAATAAGAATTTAATACTGTGCATTGCCCGACGGAATATTTATTTCTCTGTAGGTCATTGTCTGAGTGATTTGGAACAATTACATTTTTTTTAGAATCAATTACAATTTATTCTCCCAATTTTCAGTTACAATTACCCCCCCCACCACCCTCCCAAAAAAGTGAGTTGGTCTAGTGAGTGACAGTAAATGACAGAGTGACCGGTTAGAGAATGGCATTATGAATAGGTGACCGGGCAGTGAGTTGCTTGTGAGTGACAGTGAGTAGGAACCTAGCACTGAGTGGGTCTTATGAGTGACAGTAAGTGATTTTATTGTGGTACTAGTGAGTAACCAGGCGCAGTAAGTGGGTCTTATGAGTGACAGTGAGTGATCTTAATGTGGTACTAACTGAGTAACCAGGCGCAGTCAGTGGGTTCTTATGGTGACAGTGGTGAGTGATCTTAATGTGGTACTAGTGGTAACCAGGCGCAGTCAGGAGTGACAGTGAGTGATCTTAATGTGGTACCAGTGAGTAACCAGGCGCAATGAGTGGGTCTTCAGAGTGACAGTGAGTGATCTTATGTGGTATAGTGAGTAACCAGGCGCAGTCAGGGTCTTATGAGTGACAGTGAGTGATCTTAATGTGGTACCAGTAGTAACCAGGCGCAGTGAGTGGGTCTTCAGAGTGACAGTGAGTGATCTTAATGTGGTACCAGTGAGTAACCAGGCGCAGTAAGTGGGTCTTATGAGTGACAGTGAGTGATCTTAATGTGGTACCAGTGAGTAACCAGTAAGTGGGTCTTGGTGACAGTGAGTGATCTTTGTGGTACCAGTGGTAACCAGGCGCAGTGAGTGGGTCTTATGAGTGACAGTGAGTGATCTTAATGTGGTACCAGTGGTAACCAGGCGAATGGGTCTTATAGTGACGTGAGTGTCTTATGGCAGTGTAACAGGCGATTGGGTCTTAGAGTGACAGTGAGTGATCTTAATGTGGTACTAACGACAGGCGCAGTGGGTCTTAGACAGTGGTGATCTTAATGTGGTACCAGTGAGTAACCAGGCGCAGTAGTGGGTCTTATGGTGACAGTGAGTGATCTTAATGTGGTACCAGTGAGTAACCAGGCGCAGTGAGTGGGTCTTATGGTGACAGTGAGTGATCTTAATGTGGTACTGATAACCAGGCGCAGTCAGTGGGTGATGGTACAGTGGTGATCTTAATGGTACCAGTGAGCCAGGCGCAGTAAGTGGGTCTTATGGTGACAGTGAGTGATCTTAATGTGGTACCAGTGAGTAACCAGGCGCAGTAAGTGGGTCTTATGAGTGACAGTAAGTGATTTTAATGTGGTACCAGTGAGTAACCAGGCGCAGTAAGTGGGTCTTATGAGTGACAGTGAGTGATCTTAATGTGGTACCAGTGAGTAACCAGGCGCAGTCAGTGGGTCTTATGAGTGACATTGAGTGATCTTTATGTGGTACTAGTGAGTAACCAGGCGCAGTGAGTGGGTCTTATGAGTGACAGTAAGTGATCTTAATGTGGTACCAGTGAGTAACCAGGCGCAATGAGTGGGTCTTATGAGTGACAGTGAGTGATCTTAATATGGTACCAGTGAGTAACCAGGCGCAGTGAGTGGGTCTTATGAGTGACGGTGAGTGATCTCAATGTGGTGCCAGTGAGTAACCAGGCGCAGTAGAAATTGGGTCTTATAGTGACGGTAGTGAATCTTAATGTATGGTACTAACGGTAAACCAGAACAGTCAGGGGTCTTATGGGTGACAGTGAGTGATCTTAATGTGGGCTAACGAGTGTAAGCGAAATGCAGTCAGAGTCTTATGGTGACGGTGGAGTGATCTTAATGTGAAGTGCCAGTGAGTAACCAGGCGCACTGAGTGGGTCTTATGAGTGACAGTAAGTGATTTTAATGTGGTACTAGTGAGTAACCAGGCGCAGTAAGTGGGTCTTATGAGTGACAGTGAGTGATCTTAATGTGGTACTAACGAGTAACCAGGCGCAGTCAGTGGGTCTTATGAGTGACAGTGAGTGATCTTAATGTGGTACCAGTGAGTAACCAGGCGCAATGAGTGGGTCTTATGAGTGACAGTGAGTGATCTTAATGTGGTACTAACGAGTAACCAGGCGCAGTCAGTGGGTCTTATGAGTGACAGTGAGTGATCTTAATGTGGTACCAGTGAGTAACCAGGCGCAATGAAGTGGGTCTTATGAGTGACAGTGAGTGATCTTAATGTGGTGTAACGATGACAGAGGCGCGGTGGTGGTCTTATGGTGACGGTGAGTGATCTTAATGTGGTACCAGTGAGTAACCAGGAGCACAGTAGGTAGGTCTTATGGGTGACGGTGGTAGTCTTAATGTGGAGTACTAACAGTGACAGGCGCAGTCAGTGGATCTTACCGGTGACAGTGGTGAAGGATTTTTAATGTGGTACCAGTGAGTAACCAGGCGCAATGAGTGGGTCTTATGGTGACAGTGAGTGATCTTAATGTGGTACCAGTAGGTAACCAGGCGCAGTAAATTGGAGTCTTATGAGTGACAGTGGTGATTTTAATGTGGTACCAGTGGTAACCAGGCATATTAAGGTGGGTCTTATGAGTGACAGTGAGTGATCTTAATGTGGTACAGTGAGTAACCAGGCGCAATGAGTGGGTCTTATGAGTGACAGTGAATTGAGTCTTAGTGTGGTGCCATTGGTGAACAGGCAGTAAGTGGGTCTTGTGAGTGACAGTGAGTGATCTAAATATGGTACCAGTGAGTAACCAGGCGCAGTAAGTGGGTCTTCAGAGTGACAGTGAGTGATCTTAATGTGGTACTAGTGAGTAACCAGGAGCAGTGAGTAGGTCTTATGAGTGACAGTAAGTGCTCTTAATGTGGTAGCAGTGAGTAACCAGGCGCAGTAAGTGGGTCTTATGAGTGACAGTGAATGATCTAAATATGGTACCAGTGAGTAACCAGGCGCAGTGAGTGGGTCTTATGAGTGACAGTGAGTGATCTAAATATGGTACCAGTGAGTAACCAGGCGCAGTAAGTGGGTATTATGAGTGACAGTGAGTGATATTAATGTGGTACCAGTGAGTAACCAGGCGCAATGAGTGGGTCTTATGAGTGACAGTGAGTGATCTTAATGTGGTACTAGTGAGTAACCAGGCGCAGTAAGTGGGCCTTGTGAGTGACAGTGAGTGACGTCCCCAACTGTCCCCTCCAACCATTGTTTACAGTGACACTTCATCATCACATAAACTGGAGTGCCATTGTAAACATTCACTTCCATTACCGTAGTGAGACAATACCTCTCCCTTACTACTCACCTGTAAACACCTGAATAATTAGTAAATAGGTAAGAATAGGTAAATAGTTTGATAAATTAACGTAAAAAAAACACAAAAAAATATTGGTGTTTTTTTTTTCGATAACTTGAATTATCTCGTACGATCTGCGTGTTGATGTTGACTGCCCGAGTAACGATAACCGTCGGTATATGCAATGATCTATCTATCTATCTATATATCTATCTAGGGTAGAGAAAGCACACACACACACACACACACACGGGTCCCTAGTCCCTCCCAACACATAACTTAACGTGTCAGAGGTGTCATAAACTGTGACCTTATCAAATTACATTAAGAGTAACTTAAGTGGCCGTGGGCAGCTGACAGTCATCGTACTCGAGAGGGTTGTGTTGTGGTGTTGATCGTACGCGAAGCAACAGTTGTCGTGGTACTTGATCTATCGTGCTTGGAGGGAGTTAAACTATTATCATTTAAGTGTATTTTTATATCTAAGTTGCGTATCTTTGTAATATATTAATGATGTATATATTTACGTATACCTGTCTTGTATTATGTGTATGTGTTTGTATAATGTGATTGAAGTTGAAGATGGTGTTTATTGTGACTACCGTAAACTATCGTACAAAACAAGATGAATTATCGCATTTTATTTACGTTAGATCTTGCCCTGAAGAGATATGACTTAGACCAGTGTTTACAAAGGAGCTGTTATACTACGTGGCAACTATGATGCGGGCGACCTTCACGACCTAAGAATTAATAGTGTGTGTGTGTGTGTGTGTGTTAATAATAAGAAAAGTGGTGATAGTAAAGATAGTAAAAACAGAGAGAGAGAGAGAGAGAGAGAGAGAGAGAGATAAGTGTTTATGCACCACAATTAGCCTTCAGGGTGTTATATCAAGAAGGTCGGCCCCCTCCCCCTCCCTCCTACTAACTCTTGCTTATCTCTCTACTTTATCTTCTTACAACTAATTCGTCGCTATGAGTGTTAAATTCCTTTATCTGTATTATTTTATTTGTATCGTTAATTTCACCGTTAAATGTTAAAATCTTTTGTGTTTATCGTTTCTCTTGTTATCCCTTATCGTTAAATTCTTGTTGAAATGTTAAATTATGTCTTGCTATTACCTGGGAAAGGTTGGGTTAGGTCAGGTTAGGTTAGGTTAAGTTAGGTTAGGTTAGGTTAGGTTAGGTTAGGTTAGATTAGGTTAGGTAAGCGTTAGGTTAGGCTAGGCTCAGGTTAGGCTAGGGTCAGGTTAGGTTAGTAAGTTAGGTTAGGTTAGGTTAGTAAGTTAGGTTAGGTTAGGTTAGGTTAGGTTAGCGTTAGGTTAGGTTAGGCTCAGGTTAGGCTAGGGTCAGGTTAGGTTAGTAAGTTAGGTTAGGTTAGGTTCTCTCACTAAAACTGGCCTGGTTGCTCAAGGGCGCTGTACTAGCCTCACCTCCCTCTTGTTAATGATCTGCTCTCAGTAACAAACAACCCCATTGACTCTCACCCAGACGACCCAACCCTCCATAACTCCTTCAGCCTCAAAGCCTCGCCCTCTCTTGTTGAAATATTTAATACCACACACACACACACACACACACACACACACACACACACACACACAGCTGATTGCGGTGTACCCAACATTGTGGCCTTCAATGCTACTAATGAAAAATACATAATTAATACATTACTACATCGATACATAATACATTACTTTTGACAACCTCATCATCCATTCATCATACAATATTGATGATATTTAATCCATCATCATCCTTAGTTCAAGTTTTACAATGATAAACTTAGGTCAGAAATTTAGGCCAAACTCCAATAGTGAAGCTTGGTGTTTAGTTCAGAGCCAGACCCAATTGTTGGTGACTGTGGGGTGGGTGTGGTGGTGGGGTTTAGTGTGGGCTGGGTGTGGTGGTGGGGGTAGTGTGGGGTGGTGTGGTGGTGGGGGTAGTGTGGGCTGGTGTGGTGGTGTGGGGGTGTGGTGGTAGTGTGGGGTGGGTGTGGTGGTGGGGGTGGGTGTGGTGGTGGGGGGTGGTGTGGGCTGGGTGTGGTGGTGGGGGGTGGTGTGGGCTGGGTGTGGTGGTGGGGGGGTAGTGTGGGCTGGGTGTGTGGTGGTGGGGTGGTGTGGGCTGGGTGTGGTGGTGGGGGGTAGTGTGGGCTGGGTGTGGTGGTGGGGAGGTAGTGTGGGCTGGGTGTGGTGGTGGGGGCACTGTAGGCTTGGGTCAGTATTATGCCAAACTACACACAACATCACCACCACCACCACACCCTTCCTAGGCCTACAAAAATACCTGTTAAAACTCCAATTCTACACAACTTTTTTATTAACCTACAAGAACTTTTATACTTACAAGAACTTTTTTACCTTCAAGAACTCATACACATACAGGACTAGCATTCTGCGGACCTGCCAGCCACACAATGTTTGCTAGATAAAGTCTGTCAACACGCCAAGGGTCTGGAGGGATGTGTGGCCTTTGACGGTGGTGCTGTACGTACTCTTAATTGAAGGCTTTTATTTCTCTCTTTCTAAGTCTCGATAATTTACATATTGTTTACGTATTCATATATACAACTAAGGATGATTTGCATATTACGTATAAATGCCACCGGTGCCTCCTTCCCTACCGACCGTCTTCCCTCCATCCCTACCAACCTACCTCACCTTTCTTCTTCACGCCTTCCTCCGTCCCTTACTTTTCTTCTCTTCATTTCTCTCTTCCTCGCTCTTTCTCTCCCTCCCTCCCTCCCTCCCTCCCTCCCCTTTCTTCCTCCCTCCTTTCCTCACCTTTCTTTTTCCGCCTTCCTCCCTCCCTTTCTTTCCCTCTTTGCTCTCCCTTACCCCCTCCCCCTTCCCGCTATCTGTTACATCATTTAAAACTCTTAATAACACCCCTCCCAGTAACACCCAGTAACGCCCTCCCACTAAGACCCTCCCAGTAACACCCCAGTAACGCCCTCCCACTAATACCGTCCCAGTAACACCCAGTAACGCCCTCCCACTAATACCGTCCCAGTAACACCCAGTAACGCCCTCCCACTAATACCGTCCCAGTAACGCCTCCCACTAATACCGTCCCAGTAACGCCCTCCCACTAATACCGTCCCAGTAACGCCCTCCCTAAGACCCTCCAGTAACAATCAGCAACGCCCTCCCACTAAGACCCCAGTAACACCAGTAACGCCCTCCACTATACCAGTAACACCCAGTAACGCCCTCCCACTAATACCGTCCCAGTAACACCCAGTAACGCCCTCCCACTAATACCGTCCCAGTAACGCAACCTCCCACTAATACCGTCCCAGTAACACCCAGTAACGCCCTCCCACCACCCCCCAGTAACACCCAGTAACGCCCTCCCCACTAAGACCCTCCCCCACCCAGTAACGCCCTCCCACTAAGACCTCCTGTAACACCCAGTAACGCCCTCCCACTAAGACCCTCCCAGTGGCGCCCTAGACAACACCCAGTAGCGCCCTCCCACTAAGACCCTTCCAGTAACGCCCTCCCACTAAGACCCTCCCAGTAACGCCCTCCCACTAAGACCCTCCCAGTAACACCCAGCAACGCCTCCCACTAAGACCCTCCCAGTAACACCCAGTAACGCCCTCCCACTAAGACCCTCCCTGTAACACCCAGTAACGCCCTCCCACTAAGACCCTCCCCAGTAACACCCAGTAACGCCCTCCCACTAAGACCCTCCCTGTAACACCCAGTAGCGCCTCCCAAGACCCTCCTGTAACACCAGTAACGCCCTCCCACTAAGACCCTCCTGTAACACCTGCAACGCCCCTCCCAATACCTCCCAGTAACACCCAGTAACGCCCTCCCACTAAGACCCTCCCTGTAACACCCAGTAGCGCCCTCCCACTAAGACCCTCCTGTAACACCCAGTAACGCCCTCCCACTAAGACCCTCCCTGTAACACCCAGTAACGCCCTCCCACTAAGACCTCCCAGTAACACCCAGTAACGCCCTCCCACTAAGACCCTCCTGTAACACCCAGTAACGCCCTCCCACTAAGACCCTCCTAGTAACACCCTCCACTAAGACCCTCCCTGTAACACCCAGCAACGCCTCCCACTAATACCCTCCCAGTAACACCCAATAACGCCTCCCACTAAGACCCTCCCAGTAACACCCAGTAACGCCCTCCCACTAATACCTCCCCAGTAACACCCAGTAACGCCCACTCCCACTAAGACCCTCCCTGTAACACCCAGTAACGCCCTCCCACTAAGACTTTCCCAGTAACACCCAGCAACGCCCTCCCACTAATACCCTCCAGTAACACTCCACTAAGACCCTCCCAGTAACGCCTCCCACTAGACCCTCCAGTCCCCTCCCACTAAGACCCTCCCAAACGCCTCCCACTAAGACCCTCCCAGTAACGCCCTCCCACTAAGACCCTCCAGTAACGCCCTCCCACTAAGACCCTCCCAGTAACGCCCTCCCACTAAGACCCTCCCAGGTAACGCCCTCCCACTAAGACCCTCCCAGTAACGCCCTCCCACTAAGACCCTCCCAGTAACGCCCTCCCACTAAGACCCTCCCAGACCCTCCCAAACACCCAGTAACGCCCTCCCACTAAGACCCTACCAGTAACACCCAGTAACGCCTCCAACTAAGACCTCCCAGTAACACCCAGTAACACCTCCCACCTCCCTCCCAGTAACACCCAGTAACGCCCTCCCACTAAGACCCTCCCAGTCCCAGTAACGCCCTCCCACTAATACCCTCCCAGTACGCCCTCCCACTAAGACCCTCCCAGTAACGCCCTCCCACTAATACCCTCCCAGTAACACCCAGTAACGCCCTCCCACTAAGACCCTCCCAGTATCCCGGTACAAGAGGCAGGATGTCAAGGGTTTACCAGTAATATGTATTTCCTGTACCAACTTTTATAAGAAGTGAAAAGATAAATAAAAATAAATAACACTTCTATGCTTTTAGTGGAATTAATAGAACAAAGTAATTACACAATATAATAAATGTAATTAATTAGTATAAAAAAGGTATAATTAAATGTGTGTGTGTGAGAGAGAGAGAGAGAGAGAGAGAGAGAGAGAGAGAGAATGGATGGATGAATGAAACTTTATAATTACAACATTACTGAACATTCACTCTGTATGGTAACAACTATGAATTAATGATATAACCAATCCAGCTCTTCCAGACGCATGAGTAGAGAGTTATATCAATCCAAATATTTTTATCATTCTAACAATCATCCTGAATCATACTCAGTCCTCCTCAGTCATCCTTAATTATCCTCAATCCTCCTCAGTCCTCCTCAGTCATCCTTAATCATCTTCAATCATACTCAGTCCTCCTCAGTCATCCTTAATCATCCTCAATCCTCAGTCCTCCTCAGTCATCCTTAATTATCCTCAGTCATCCATCAATCCTTAATCATCTTCAGTCATCCTCAGTCCTCCTCAGTCATCCTTAATTATCCTCAGTCCTCCTCAGTCATCCTTAATCATCTTCAGTCATCCTTAATCATCTTCAGTCATCCTCAGTCCTCCTCAGTCATCCTTAATCATCTTCAGTCATCCTCAGTCCTCCTCAGTCATCCTTAATTATCCTCAGTCATCCTCAATCATCCTCATTCATCCTTAATCATCCTCAGTCATCCTCAGTCATCCTCAGTCGTCCTCAGTCATCCTCAGTCATCAATCTAGTATGTTATAATTATCTGAGAATGTTGACATGAATAGCACTAATGTGTAGTTAAATAAGCAGCGTTTATTTATGGGCATATTTACCAACTTCCTTATATAGTAATGTGTCTCCTGATTGGTCTGTGTTAACCCCTATAAAAACAAACTCCACGACATAAGAGAGATTTTCATTGGTCCTTTTGTTACGAGTGGGCGGGGCCGTCGATTGGTTAGGTGATTTTAATAACAGGTAAATATATATCATTAGTCATTAATATTTTGATACTTTCTGTCTTGTTTATTTAGTTTTTTTAGTTTTTTTTTCTGTTTTCGTACAATTAATCTTAGTGCTGTATGGAGCTCGATTCCCAATGACGTTACGCTCACTCCTTTACCTGTGACGTCACGCCCCTAAGATAAACATATTACGCTCGTATCCCCCTCCCTTCGGTGACGTCATATCAGAATTAAGTCAATATTGATATTTATCGTCGAGGCCTGTGTGTCTGTGTGTATGTTGTTCAGCTCTCTGTAGTATTCCAATCTTGAACTATTTGTTGTAAATCTTGTCCACAACTGCCGGAATTCTGAATTTTAATATAACCTAACCTAACCTAACCTTGTTCTGTTAAAAAAAAGTATATTTGGGTTATTGAAATATTAAAAATCTCACAATATGGTATCCGGACTGACAACACGGTATCCGGCCTAACAACACGGTATCCGGACTGACAACACGGTATCCGGCCTGACAACACGGTATCCGGACTCACAACACGGTATCCGGACTCACAACGCAGTATCCGGACTCACAACGCGGTATCCGGACTCTCACACGCTTTGAGACACAAATCCTTATACTAACATTGTGACGATAAACAGAACGTGATGATTTTTTTTATTTTTTGCTTTCAACTTACTGTATATAAACTTTCCAGAGGTGCTTTACTTTACTTATACTAAGAGAGTGTCGTGTTAGATGAAGCTCCTGCAAATTAGCTTTTGAAGCCCACAAGAAGCTATTGAGAATGGTGTTTAGCTTAAGGTATGAGATTGAGAATTTATCTCAGGATCTCACAGGAAATTTTTGCCCTACGAGTATAGCTTCAGAAGCCTATAATTAGGTTTTGAAGCTTGTCAGAAAGGTTTAATATATTGGATTATAGCTTCTGAAGTTCATGATACAACTGTTACTTCAGAATGTATTAGTTGAAACCCCTTTGTATAGAACATGTTGCATTGAAATCTTAGCTTTTGAATATTGCAAGGTATATATTGCAACAAGACTAATAGCTTTTAAAAACCTTGCAAAAATGATAGTGTGGGGGTTAATATTTTGTTAAAAGTCTATATGGTAGTTGTTGCAATGCATTTGTTGCATGGACGATATTGCCCCTACCACCTCTTGCAATGTTGGTGTTATCTTATTGAAGTTGCAAGGCAGCTTTCCAACTCTATTTGCATCGAGCATGACGTTAGCTTCTATAGCCTGCAATGAAACTGTTCCATGTAAGGCCGCCTGACTCTCTCTCTCTCTCTCTCTCTTCTCTCTCTCTTTCTCTCTCAGCTAGTGGAGGTTGCAATATTCTTGGTCCATCTCATATGTGGTACAGAAATACGTCCCTGCAATCAATTATACGAATGTGAATGTGATGCAAACCGAATGTGAATGTGATGCAAACCGTGTTAACGCTGGGAAGAGAGAGAGAGAGAGAGAGAGAGAGAGAGAGAGAGAGAGAGAGAGAGAGATGTGCGCTATTTACGAGTATATACAGAAAATAATCGCTAGTTGTTTGTAGTTACAGAGAAAGAGAGATTCACGCGTGCGTCTGTCTGTGTATGAGAGAGAGAGAGAGAGAGAGAGAGAGAGAGAGAGAGAGAGAGAGAGCTACCTAGCTGTCTTTGTTCTCTCAAGTACGGAGGTAAACAAGAAATATTTGAAGAAATATTTGAGTCCACACACACACACACACACACACACACACACACACACACACACACACACACACACACACACAAGTTTCTTTACGCCATTTGCCTCTGTCTACCCAGCAGCAATTGGGGACCTGGATGTTAATCGATTTGTGGATCGGGTTTCGGGGTAATGGTTAGCCAGTGCAGTTGGTGAGTTGTCCGGTCTTGTCGGACTATTCCTTGACACTGGGTCATGCAACTCATTAACTTAGGGTGTTGTTGTGTTGACGACAGCTTCTACACCTTAAATTCACATCTGGGTGACCCTAGGGCCGGCCATCCTCGACGAGGCAACCATTATTTATTATTATTATTATTATTTATTATTATTATTATTATTATTATTATTATTATTATTATTATTATTATTATTATTATTATTATTATTATTATTGTTTTGTTGTTGTGTGTTGTTGTGTGTGTGTGTGTGTGTGTGTGTGTGTGTGTGTGTGTGTGTGTGTGTGGCTCAGCCTGACATTCATCATTTGGATATATCTATGAAACAACAAACACCCCCTCTCCCTCCCCTCCCTCACCCTCCCCTCCCCCTCCACCCCTCCCCTCCCTCCTCTCTTCATATCTCCCGACCCCTTCAGTAAATGCCTCGCTAAAATTGCCTGAAAAAAAAAGATAAATTTTCTCACTTTTGTGCGGGTTTTTGATTTGAGATTAATACTTTTTTTACTTCCTTGATGAATGACGCGTGAGAGGATTTTTTATTATACATGAGCCTTACAGTACACACCTTCTATCGGCACCTCGACGGCTGTAATATACTGTATCATACATAGCTGTTATGTAATTTATTGTTCAGTATACTATGATAAAATGATCCTCCTCCCTCCCTCCTCCTCCCTCCTCCTCCTTTCCCTCCCCCACCCCCTTCAAATTAAAAAAATACAAAAGATAATGTATTTGCGTCTATTTCTAAGCTTCCAAAACCTCCAAATACCGGAATAGGAGAGAGATGGAAAGAAAATAAAGAAACGTTATGTAAATAAGATTGATGTTCATTTGTTTTTATAACCGGTCGCCCTTTGAACTCAGTATAGGTGGAGGAGAAATCAGACACGGAGGAGAAAATTATAGAGAAAAAAGTAGGTAAGATCAAGGGATATGTCTTAGGTTAGGACACCACCTTCCCTTCCCCTCTCTCAGCTCCCTCCTACCCATTAGTTTCCCATTCACCTCCCAGTCCTCCCTCCCTCACCTCCAGTCTCCCCCTCACCCGCCTAGTCCCCTTACCTTCCAAACCTCCCTTCACCCTCAGTATCCCTCACCCCAGCCCCCTTTCACCCCTAGTCCCCTTACCCCCCAGCCCCATACATATATATGTTAACAGACATCAAGACCCTCACGTTAAAAAGACTCGGTTCTAAGATCATAGACACTTTTATTACGGTGTGTCATGATAAGGAGAATCATGATCATTAGTGTAGTCATCATTATACTATCATCATAATTACCATCACTTTTTACTATCATTATCATCATCAACATCATCATCGTCGTCGGTATTATTATCACCATCATAACAACAGCCGTCATTATCATCATCATCATCATCATCATCATCATCATCATCATCATCATCATCATCATCATCAACAGACAGACAAAATCCCTCTTAAGTCCGGCTGTAAATGAGTAAGCAGCCTGGACTTTGCTCCCACCGTCCAGACAAATATTTACCCTCGTCCTCCCGTTCATTCACAGGTAAGGTCGTGAGCTCCTTACAGACGCTCACCTTAATTGACTCAGCCAACAACAAACACCTTGATTTATTTTGGAGGAAAATTTTTGTAGCTTCTCCACTCTGCTTGGTGCTTACATTGAGCCCCCCCCCCCTCCCTCCCCTGGTCTTGTTTCTGCAATGGATCTTTCTTATTATTTCGCGTTTATTGTTCACTTTTGTGTGCGATTTCCATTTGAGATTGTAAGTGTAAGCTGTGAGTAGGGCTAATGGTGCATATAAGCCTAAGAAATAGGATATATTCTTCGCATTATGTTCGTCTATATCACATCCTCACATATACTGCCCGACACACATGATGGTTGTCCCGTGGCTTTTCCGTCACTTGAAACCCACAGACTGACAAGTGAACCAAGTCGTATTGAATGTGTCTTATACACTACCTCAATAACACGTCTTGATCTGATAAAAATTGCATCACCTTTCTCTCTCCTCCTTCTTTACTCCCCCTCCCCCTTTCTCTCCTCCATTTTCCTTCACGCACGCTTCCCTCTCTCACCCTTCTACCTTCCCTTCTCCTTTCTCTCTCACTTTACCCTTCAATTTCCCTTTCCCTTCACTCCCCCTTCACTCCCCTACAACCCACAGATAGAAAGTATCAATTACAGGTAAACAACAACATTCATTCATCTCATCTTCTTGTAGCACCTGATCTCTGGAGGTGATCAGAGACAGTGATCAGTGAACACAGTAGATCAGGTTTTTAATCAAGACTTTTAATCAAACTTAGAGACCCTGTGATTAAGCGTCCATACCGGGTGGTTAAAAAGTTTTCTCTCTTCTCTTAAAAAAAAAAAAAAATTGAGGTTAGTTCCATAAGGCTCAGTGAATGGTGTTTAATAAAGCCTTAATGACCTTTACCAAGCATTAAAATTCATCTAATCCCTTTAATCTTGCCTAATGCCCACGATTTTTCATTCCAATCCAGTTTTTCTAATTCAACCCAATCTGTCCCGTCTTGTAGCTAATCAGTTTAATAAAGAAGCGGACTGGCCTCATAACTCGACCAATCAGTGAAGATATTTTTTTTTCTTCGCTGTCTTCATTCATATAAAATCGTTTACTAATTACACTTTTTTTTTGTCTTCGTGATTAGAAAAGAAAAATTGAGAACTATTCCGGGTTTTTAGGGGGAGGTGAGGAGGAGGGGAGTAGGTAGGAGGAGGAGGAGGAGGAGGAGGAGGAGGAAGAGGAGGAGGAGGAAGAGAGGAGGAGGAAGAGGAAGAGTAGATAAAAGAGGAAGGGGGTGAACAGATGAAAGAAAGGAGAGAGGGCAGGAAATATAAGGAAGAAGGAAGTGACTGAAGGCGGAATAAAGCAGGAAGCATAGAGAGAGAGAGGATGGGAAGGAAGGCAGAAAAGATAAGAAAGGAGGAAATGAGGGAGAACAGATGAAGGCGGAATAAAGAAGGAAGGAGAGAGAGAGAGAGAGAGAGAGAGGGATGGGGGAGGGAAGGATAGAGAATGAAGAAGGAAAGGAGGGAGGGAGAGAAGGAAGAAGGGAGTGAGGGTAGGCAGGCTAAAGAATGAAGGGGGAGAGGGAGGGAGGGAAGGATAGATAAGAAAGAAGAAGGAAGGGAGGGAGGAGGATGAAGGAAGGAGGAAAGCTGTCCATAAGGTTGCCTAATTGATACTTTTTTTCGTCTTGAAACCTGGCCACACACACACACACACACACACACACACACACACACACACACACACACACACACACACACACACACACACACACACACACACACACACACAGGAGAGGTATAAAGGGGAGACAAAGGGTAGAATGGGAGAGGGATAAAGAGAAGTAAGGAGAGGAGAGAGGGAGTGGTTAAGAGGGAGCGGTGAAGAGGGGAGGGTGGAGAGAGAGAGAGAGAGGGTGGGGGGGGAGCAACAGCTGGTGAGAGGCTGCCTAAAGTAGAGTAGTACTTGACTTTCGTGAGCCTGATATCTTTTCTTCTCTCTCTCCCTGGCCATAATGAACACGTCGCCTCATGCATGAAAAACAAACACTACAAAACACCTCCATTAATAGCAAAAAAAAAAAAAAAAAATAATTCAAAATACCTAACCTAACCTAACCTAACCTAACGACATAAGGAAAATTACAATAAAGATGATTATGAGAGAGAGAGAGAGAGAGAGAGACTTTATATAACCTTGATGTAAGAAGATACGTCCATATACATCATTGTATCTTCTCTGTCTGTCTTTCTGTCGGTCTGTGTCTGTCTGTTTCTGTGTATCTGTCTGTCTTTCTGTCGGTCTGTGTCTGTCTGTTTCTGTGTATCTGTCTGTCTTTTTTCTTTTCAGTTTAATTGTCCTATTTTGTTTATTTGCTTTTCATTTGTGAGAGGAGAGGAGAGAAGGGAGAGAGAGAGAGAGAGAGAGAGAGAGAGAGAGAGAGAGAGAGAGAGAGAGAGAGGAGAGGAGGGGGAGGAGAGAGAGAGAGAGAGAGAGGAGAGAGAGAGAGAGAGAGAGAGAGAGAGAGAGAGAGAGAGAGAGAGAGAGAGAGAGAGAGAGAGAGAGAGAGAGAGAGAGAGGGGGGGGGGGGGGGAGGAGAGAGAGAGAGAGAGAGAGAGAGAGAGAGAGAGGGGATAAGGTTGACTGAATAATTATTTAACAATTTTGTAAAGGAGAGAGTGGAGAGTGGTGGGGGCTGGTGAGAGTGGTGGAGGGCTGTGAGAGTGAGGAGTGGGAGGGCTGGTGAGGTGGAGAGTGGTGAGGGCTGGTGAGAGTGGAGAGTGGTGGAGGGCTGGTGAGAGTGGTGGAGGGCTGGTGAGAGAGGGTGGGGAGAGGGTGAGGGCTGGTGAGAGTGAGAGTGGTGAGGGCTGGTGAGAGGGGTGGAGAGGGTGGAGGGCTGGGTGGAGAGGAGAGGGTGAGGGCTGGGTGAGAGTGAGAGGGTGAGGGCTGGATGAGAGAGTGGTGGAGGGCTGGTGGAGAGTGAGAGTGGTAGGGCTGGTGAGGTGAGAGTGGTGGAGGGCTGGTGAGGTGGTGAGGGCTGTGGAGAGAGTGAGAGGGTGGAGGGCTGGTGAGAGTGGGGAGAGGGTGGAGGGCTGGTGGAGGGAGAGGGCTGGGTGAGAGAGTGAGAGTGGTGGGAGGGCTGGTGAGAGAGTGAGAGTGGAGGGCTGGTGAGAGGGTGAGTGGTGGAGGGCTGGTGAGAGTGAGAGTGGTGAGGGCTGGTGAGAGAGGAGAGGGTGGGAGGGGCTGGTGAGAGGAGAGTGGTGAGGGCTGGTGAGAGAGTGAGAGTGGTGAGGGCTGGTGAGAGTGAGAGTGGTGAGGGCTGTGAGAGAGTGAGGGTGGTGAGGCTGGTGAGAGAGTGAGAGTGGTGAGGGCTGGTGGGAGAGTGGAGAGGGTGGAGGGCTGGTGAGTGAGAGTGGGGAGGGCTGGTGAGTGGAGAGGGTGGGGAGGGGTGGTGAGAGTGAGAGTGGTGAGGGCTGGTGAGAGAGTAAGAGTGGTGAGGGCTGGTGATAGTGGTGAGGGCTGGTGAGAGAGTGAGAGTGGTTAGGGCTGGTGAGAGAGTGAGAATGGTTAGGGCTGGTGACATAAGGACTAAGTGATAATACAACTACTATTGTTTTTAGAGTTTGTGTGTGTGTGTGTGTGTGTGTGTGTGTGTGTGTGTGTGTGTGTGTGTGTGTGTGTGTGTGTGTGTGTGTGTGCTTACCCTCCTTTTGTGGCCCAGGTGTGTTAATTAGTACCTGAGGGGTAGGTGGAGGGTGAGTGAGAGGGTTGGAGGGGTTTTGGCGGGTGAAGGGATGTGATGGTAGGGGAAAAGCCACACACACACACACACATATATATATACACAAATCGTCCAATTGGACCTAAAATCGATGTTTTAAATGCATGATCGTGATTCTGTTTGTACTTTGTTGTCCTATCTATAAAGTTCGAACATGGGCTGAAAAACAACCCAATAACGAACAACCCAAATCCCAGTGCCGAATGGGATACTCTCAACACTGTGATGACAAAAACCTGCAGAGACCCTCGGCCAGATCGAAAGAATACGCCAGGACTGGTTTGATGAAAATGACCGGCAATCAATGTACTCATCAATGACAAACGTGCTGCTTTAACTGACTGGCAGAACAACACTCAGTCTAGGACCAAAGCTGATACCTTCTTCATGAAGAAAGCTGTGGCCCAGCGGGAACTTCTCAATCTAAAGAATGACTGGTTTAAAAATAAAGCATGTGAAACACAAAAAAATGCAGAACAGCACAAGATGCGCGAATTTTTCAATTCCACCAAAATATTTTATGGGCCTATCACTCGTGGCGCAGCCCCCCCTCTGCTCATCCGACGGTAACTCCATAATTAAAGACGATGAAGGCCTCCTTCAGCGCTGGAAAGAGCACTACCATTCACTGCTCAACCGAAACACTGATGTGGATGTCCTGACTACCCGGCAGGTCCCTCAGCATCCAGAGCTGACCCACCTCAGCTATCCTCCATCCCTGGATGAGGTAGCTACTGCCACCAAACAGATGAAAAATAACAAAGCCTCAGGGCCTGATGGAATCCCAGCCGAGGTGTATAAAGCAGGAGGACCTCTGCTTACCAGCTGTCTCCACTCTATCCTGGAGAATATATGGGAAAAGGATCTCACTGTTGTCCGTAGCTGGTAAGATTATTGCCCGAGTCCTCCTAAACTGACTTCTTCGTGAGGTTGAAAATTTCCTCCCAGAATCTCAATGTGGCTTTAGACCATCACGTGGCACCACTGATTTTTGTCATTGCTGCCCGCCAGATACAGGAAAAGTGCAGAGAACAGTGTCGTGACCAGTACATGGCTTTCATCGATCTAACCAAGTCCTTCAACTCGGTCAACAGGGAAGCCCTCTGGTGGACCCTCAACCGGTTTGGCTGCCCACCAAAATTAATTGCCATTGTGAGGCACCCAGTCTGAGTTCTTCCCCATCCATACAGGGCTTAAACAAGGGTGTGTACTGGCACAACTCTCTTTTCCATTTTTTTTGGCTGCCTTCCTTACTCGTACTAGTGCCAATTTAGCTGGCGGAGTGGACATCGAGTACCGGGTGAGGGGTCTTTTCAACATAAGACGGCTCCAGGGAAGAACAAAGGTGTCCTCAGCTTCCATTACTGAACTTCAGTATGCAGACGACCTCACCCTTTTTGCTCACACTGAACGCGACCTACATGAGATCCTGAACACCTACGCAGATGCGATGCACACTTCAGCCTTGAGGTGAATGTGCGGAAGACTCAGATTCTTTTTCAACCTGCCCCTGGTTCAGACACACCCCCTCCATCCATCCATCTCAACGGTCCTACCCTCTCTAATGTTACCCACTTTCGGTATCTCGGCTCCCACCTGTCCACCACCGCGGACATCGATGAAAAGATTCAACATCGGATACAGATGTGCATCTCAAGCCTTTGGAAGACTCCGAAACCGTGTCTTCATCTGTAAAGACCTGAAATTATCTACAAAGTTACACGTTTACCGAGCAGTGGTCGTCCCCACCCTGCTATATGGCAAGGAGACATGGTCCACAAAAAGGAGGCACCTGAAGGCACTTGAAAACTTTCACCAACGTAGTCTACGTTCCATCCTCCGAGTTCACTGGGAAAACAAGAGAACAAATGCCAGTATTCTTGCTGACACCAACTGTAGGAGCATCGAGGCTACCATTATCCATGAACAACTATGCTGGATTGGCCATGTTACTCGCATGGACGATAGTAGACTGCCAAAGCAGCTATTTTACAGTCACCTAACGAATAGTAAACGTAACGCCGGCAGGCAATTCAAAAGGTATAAGGATAGTCTTTAGACAAACATGAAAAAGTGCCAAATCGACCCTCTCACCTGGGAGACGATTACTCCACATCGTAACGCTTGGAGGAACGCCACACGAGAAAGTGTCAATACTTTCGAATTAGTCCAACTGCAAACCGAGGCAGACAAGCGCCAATGACGGAAAGACGCTACCACCGCCCCTCCCGCACTTGATGTAGCCCTCCACATATGCAACATCTGTGAACAACACTGCCGGTCCGGTATCGGCCTCTTTAGTCACCTCAAAACTCACCAATGGAGGTGACATCCCCAATAACTCATATCATTGTATCATAGCTGGATGATCGTTATCCTCGATTCCGAGTGACAGCAAAGTAGTAGTAGTATATAGGTGCGATTCTCTGACCAGCCCCCAGAGGTCCCTTATATAGGCGCGTGTGTTGGGCCATCCACTCGTTATATGAGGTAGACTTGTCAAAAGTGTAGACAGGAGGTGAAAGACGAAGGGGACTGAGGACTGAGGTAAAGGCTTAAGGAGGAGTTCGGGGAGCCTCACTGATGGTCGCCTCACTGATGGTCGCCTCCCTGATGGTCGCCTCACTGATGGCCGCCTCCCTGATGGTCGCCTCCCTGATGGTCGCCTCCCTGATGGTCGCCTCCCTGATGGTCGCCTCCCTGATGGTCGCCTCCCTGATGGTCGCCTCACTGATGGTCGCCTCCCTGATGGTCGCCTCCCTGATGGTCGCCTCCCTGATGGCCGCCTCCCTGATGGTCAAACCTCCTGATGGTCGCGCCTGATGGTCGCCCTCCTGCGGTCGCTTCACCGATGGTCGCCCCTGATGGCCGCCTCCTGATGTCGTCTTCTGATGGTCGCCCATATCGTCGTTCTGATGGTCGCCCTCCCCCTGATGGTCGCCTCCTGATGGTCGCTTCACCGATGGTCGCCTCTGATGGCCGCCTCCTGATGGTCGCTCTCTGATGGTCGCCTCCTGATGGCCGTCTTCTGATGGTCGCCCCTGATGGTCGCCTCCTGATGGCCACCCTGATGGTCGTCTTCCTGATGGTCGCCCATGATGGTCATCGCCTCGATGGCCGCCTCCTGATGGTCGTTCTGATGGTCGCCTCCCCATGGCCGCCTCCTGATGGTCAGCTCCCCTGATGGTCGCGTCGCCTCCTGATGGTCGCCTCCCTGATGGTCGCCCCTGATGGCTGCCTCTGGATGGTCGCTCCCTGATGGTCGCCTTCTGATGGTCGCTCTGATGGCCACGTGATAGATGGTCGCCTCCTGATGGTCGTCCTCCTGATGGCCGCCTCCCTGATGGTCGCTCTGATGGTCGCCTCCTGATGGTCGCTCTCGATGGTCACCCTGATACGCCCATGATGGTCGCCTCCCTGATGGTCGCCTTTGATGGTCGCCCTGATGGTCAGCGTTCTCTGATGATGGTCGTCCCGATGGTCGCCTTCCATGATGGTCGTTTCCTGATGGTCGCTCTATGATGGTCCGCCTCACTAACCTTGGATTGTTTTACCAGCCTCGACCGTCTTACACTATTGACTCCTTCACCTCAATCTCCCAATCATGGTCACCGCCCCGACAAACACCTCCTGACGTCATAACAGGAAAAATAGGGTCAAGGAAATAATTGGTTGACCTTAGTTGACTCCTGACACACACACACGGCAGGTGTGTGTGTGTGTGTGTGTGTGTGTGTGTGTGTGTGTGTGTGTGTGTGTGTGTGTGTGTGTGTGTGTGTGTGTGGGTTGTGGCAGGTGGGAACATTGCAGCGTCATTAACATAGTAAAAATACCTGTACGAGTGTTCCCAATTTGGCTGCGAGAGTTAACTGCCTCTTAACACTCACGTAGAAAAGAGAGAGAGAGAGTCACAATTCAAGAACTTTGGCCAGGAAATATTTAATAAGATCAAGTTGCAAGTTTTCCCGTGGGCGTGTGGGCGTGGGTGAGTGGTTGAGATAGTGGGTGGTGTGGGCGTAATCTCGGGCGGGTTGGTGTGTGATCATGAGTGGGGTGGGCAGAGTAGGCCACCAAGACGTTAATTAGCGACTTCCTTCTTCCTTCCTACTTCCTTTGCTTGCCTCCTCCTCCCTCTCGTCCTCCTCTTTCTTCTCCAACGTCTTCTTCCTCTTCTCCTCTGCCTCTTCCTATCTCTGACTGACTCATTTCATCACCACCACCACCACCACCACCATCATCATCACCTTTCTCTTCACCTGGCCACAAAATCACCTGTAAACTTACCTCCTTCATCAGTACACCTGTTGGTTGGCTGTTTTGTTGCCACCCTGAAACTAATACATCTGTGTGTGTGTGTGTGTGTGTGTGTGTGTGTGTGTGTGTGTGTGTGTGTGTGTGTGTCAGTTTGTTAGTTCCTCCACTAACCACATGTCTCTCTTTACCTTACAATAGTACGACCTCACTCACTGTGGCTAGACGTCTCCCCCACTGTGGCTAGACGTCTCACTGTGGTGACGTCTCCCCACTGGGCTAGACGTCTCCCCACTGTTAGCGTCCCACTGTGGCTAGACGTCTCCACTGTGGCTAGACTAGAGAGGGAAAACTAAGGATCAGAAAGAGATGGTTTACCTCTTGGCTTTAGTGACGAGGGAATGAGAAGGGACTGATTAAACATAATATGTGGGCGGGGTGTGATAGGTCTGTGGGCGTGAGTGTGGGCGGTAAGGGAGAAGGGAGGTGGTGTGGTCTGTGGGCGTGGGTGGGCGGTGGGAGAGGGAGGTGGGTGTGGTCTGTGGGCGTGGGTGTGGGCGTGGGGGAGAGGGGGTGTGTGGTAGGTCTGTGGGCGGGGTGTGGGCGGTAAGGGAGAACGGGTAGGGGTGTGGTAGGTCTGTGGGCGTGGGTGTGGGCGGTAAGGGGAGAACGGGTAGGGGTGTGTGGTAGGTCTGTGGGCGTGGGTGGTATGTACGTGTACGTTTATTATGTCAACGTCCGTGAATATAATATCATCACACGTACAACTACTACAAGGAACAAAACATACGCACACGACAATACATTTCGACGGCCGTGAATAAGTACTGGTGTCCTTGTCCGTACATGCGTTAGACCGGATGTTTGGTACAGCAGCACGACACTCACACTCCCCGGGACACGACCCTCACTCCACTCTCTAGGGAACTTAGGAACACTCCCAGCTACCAGTGGGCCTAACAAAAAGATCAAGATTATGTAAAAAAAAATCAATTTACAAAAGCTTCAATTTACAATATAAATTAACATACTATCTATTTACATCTGGAATAATTTTCTATGTTGAAAATTTACACAGGTATCCATTTACAAACATCAATTTACACAGCTATGAGTTTAGCGTACTGACTCGTTTTCTATGAATGAGTATAGAGAGGTTTGAGGGGAAACTTTAAAAAAAAATATAGCACCACTATTTCTTATCTCTTTATCTTTGTATTCACTTCCTGCCTCTGAGTATGAATAACACCACTATTAGTCATGGGAACAGACGTTTTTTAATATATATAATTTGGTGCTAACGAAAAAAAATAAATAAAAATAAATAAATAAATAAATAAATAAATAAATATATAATATATATATATATATATATATATATATATATATATATATATATATATATATATATATATATATATATATATATATATATATATATATAAGAAATAAAAAAAATATATATCAAGGGTGGAAAAAGATATGTCTGTCTTGAATCTAACTCTCACGGAATAGATTAAACCGATATAATATATATATGCAAGTAAATCACTGTAGGTGCGGATTAATTTAGCCAGTGTTGTATTTCATTAGGTGAGTACAGATTAGGATGCGTGTGTCTGTACTAGTCTGTACTCACCCCTGAAGATGTGAATTACACGAAAGCGTTGGAACTTGTGTTTTTCTTTCTGTGGTTATTTTATATAATATTATATATATATATATATATATATATATATATATATATATATATATATATATATATATATATATATATTCAGAAGGATGATATAGGATTTGTTTTATACATTATATATATATTATACCTTAAGCTACATATAGGTTTTGTGAAGACTTGAGTGGCAGTGATTCTAACATCTCGTATGACAAGAGGTGCAACATGTGAAGAAGGAGAGATCGAAAAGAAAGAGGAGAAAGGTGCGGACAAGGAGGAAGAAGCAAGGGAGACGAGGAGGAAGAAGAGGATCAGGAAGAAATAGGAAGGCAAGAAGCAGCTAGAAGATGGAAGAAGGGAAGGAGGAAGAAGAAAGGGAAAGACGAGGAGGAGGAGGAGGAGGAGGAGGAGGAAGAAGGAGGTATGAGGGAGATGTTGCCTCACTCGCCTCCCAATAAATGAACACTATCATCACTCATTGTCTGGCCAACGACAAGAAGATTTGGGGATAAGTTGTGATTGGCCTTTTTTCTTGTTTACTTGTGACGTGTTGCTTACTGATTGGTCCTTTTCATTTCTTTGGTGACGTGCTGCGATTTGATTGTTTTGTTATATTTTTTTTATTTCGTGACTTTTGCTTACTGAAGGGGAGCGAGTGAGGGAGGGAGGAAGGTTGGAGGAGGGAGGAGATAGGAGGAAAGGGAAGGAGGAGGTTGACATTACTCCTGAAAGATCATAAAACCGTCACAACATAATTACCTGTGATTTCTTTTACCTGTTAATGGCTGTCTTACCTGTGCTTACCTGGAGAGAGAGAGAGAGAGAGAGAGAGAGAGAGAGAGAGAGAGAGAGAGAGAGAGAGAGAGAGCTGCCAGTCGCCCCTCACTCTAAACTGTTGTGTTAAGCATTGATATATATTTACCACCGATAATAACACAGGATACACTACACCTAAGTACTGGAAATGATAACACACTACACTACACTACACTACACTACACTACACTACACTACACAGACAGGTAGTTACGTCATACTAATTTGTCGTTTATTATTAAATTTCTTGTTAGAGTACACTGACTCTCTCTCTCTCTTCCTGACATATTACGGATAAATTTCTTGACATCTTACCTCCACTATCCTCCCTCTTTCCTTAACTCCCTCCCCACCCCCCTCTCTCCTTCCTTTCCTCTTCCTTCTCTCTTTCTATTCATCCCTATTCTCCCCTTCTTATTTCTCCCTTCCTTCTCAACTCCTCCCTCCTCAAACCTCCCCTGTTCTTACTTTCTGTTTCTCCTCCTCTCCTCTGTCTTCCCTACTCCCTCCCCCTCCTTTTTCCCCCATCTTTATTTCTCTTTGCACTCGCACCTCTTTCCACCACCTTTCTTTCCAACTTGTTCTAGTCGTCGTGCGGAAACTGAGGAGAAGAAAGTGGAGAGAGAAAGTGGGTGAAAGTCGGAGGAAAATTTATGTGGTGATGGGCTGAGAGACGGAGAGTGAGAGGGAAGAAGAAGATGGAGGAGGAGAAGAGGAGTGTAAGAGATAAATGAAGAAGGAGAAAATGAAGGAGGACAGAGGGAGGGTGAGAGAAAAGGAGGAGAATAAGAAGACAGATTAAAGATTTAAGAGTGGAAAAGGAGAAAGAGTTGATGGGGAAGGGGGAGGGGAGGAGAAGTAGTGAAGCAAAGGAGGAGTAAAATCGAGAAAAGAAGAAGGAGGAGGAAGAGGAGGAACTGAAGAAGAGGACGAAGAGGAAGAGGAGGAGGAGAAGGAGGAGAGGATAAAACAAGAAATGGCTAAAATTTTATTTGTTCTCATTTAAAAGTTGGGAGTTCATGTGTGTGTGTGTGTGTGTGTGTGTGTGTGTGTGTGTGTGTGTGTGTGTGTGTGTGTGTGTGTGTGTGTGTGTGTGTGTGTGTGTGTATTATAGCTGAGTATACATGTTGTGTCGTCCACACACCACTAAACACATCTCATATTTTCATATAATCACCAATAGTAAATCTTATGAATGACCGCACTGCCAGACCAAAGATCAACATTTACCCATCATACTTTAAAAAAAAAAAAACTTAAATAATAATAACTTGTTGACTATAAATTAACTGACAATATGTACCAGGTGTCATAGATATTTGTATAGGTTTTTCTGTTAGATGTAAAACTTAAAGAAATATTTCCTCGTAAGTGAATTTAAATTGTCTTGTTGCTGACGAAAGGTAAATATTTATCTTGCAGCTGATGGTATGTATTTGTGAATGGTTGCTCTGCCAGACTGAAGAAATATGTTAGCTGCAGCGTTTGGATTCACAGTAGGAATGGCCTAGGATTCCTACCGCGTATTTTGTGATTTTATTTTGTCGTGTTAGAAACTGGTTTGGTAGTTTGTGTATTTTCTTAAATGTGTCGGGTGGTGTGTCGGTTCGTGTGTCGTGTGTGCGGTTCGTGTGTCGGGTGGTGTGTCGGTTCGTGTCGGGTGGTGTGTCGGTTCGTGTGTCGGGTGGTGTGTCGGTTCGTGTGTCGGGTGGTGTGTCGGTTCGTGTGTCGGGTGGTGTGTCGGTTCGTGTGTCGGTGGTGTGTGGTGGTGTCGGTTCGTGTGTCGGTGGTGGAGCTAAGTGCAAGGAAATAGAGTTTTATTGAACTATTAATAACTAAACTGCTGCTCGTTACACTTTCACTAACTTAAATGGGTTGAATCTTTGTTTATTTAACGAGTGGCTTAGGAGTGCTGAGAGCTGAGGGGGGGTATTAAATTCCTTGTCTGTCTGTCAGTTTTTTACTTGTCTCGTTCTTTCTCTCGTTTACTTTCTCACTTTCTTTCTCTGTTTCTCTCTTTTATTCTCTCTCTCCTCTCACTTCCCTCTAGCTCACACCGGCCATTCTCATTTGTGTCTCCTGTATCTAAGAAGTAGTCCTATATATTTTGTTTCATCTCACAGAGTTTTTTTACCTCAGTGTTTGACAGTTTTTCCATCACCTGAAGATTAGCCCCTCAGATTATTTCACCTTAAAATTAACCATCTAACCTAACCTAACCTAACACTACGCATTTTTTTTTTTTTTTTGATTTAATTCCGGAGTTTGTGAATAAGATTAAAAGTCGAGCGGTAAAATAACTTTGTAAATTGATGTTAAAAGTCGATATAAATGTTAGCACTAAAACACACTGTAGTTTTGTGTGTGTGTGTGTGTGTGTGTGTGTGTGTGTGTGTGTGTGTGTGTGTGTGTGTGTGTGTGTGTGTGACTTTCTACGTATCCATGTATGTGTTTGTATGATCATTTGAATTGAAAATATATATATATATATATTTGTTTATTGTTGTGTGTGTTGGTGTACGATATCGTCATAGGTGAATTCGTTATCACCGCTGCCGGGCGTACGATAACTTAATGATCAGAGCTGCCAGGCGTACGATAACTTCCGATCCCCAAAAAACAAAACACAATCAGCGTTGGCAGGCGTATTACAGCCTCATAAAAGTGGAGAGGGATGAGAGGGGAGAGTGAGGGATGAGAGGGATAATAGCACACCTCTCATACTCTATATCTTTAAGTACCGGATGGAAATTTACCTAAATATGAGGGAATTAACTTAGATTCTGAAATATTTGTTCGTTAAATATTTTTCTCTGATCTATATGTACTGTATGTCCGTAGGTAGAGTGTCAGTATCATTTTAACGGGATTTATTTTAATTAGTAGACAGGGTAGAATGCGCTGAATTGAAAGACAAGTTACACACAAATTAAATAGAAAGAAAAAATAAACCAAAATATAAAAACATATCCTAAAAAAGGAAAAATCGTATAAATAAAACAAATAATAAAAGTGAAAAACAATACAAAATATGATAAAAAAATCACAAGTCGATAAAAAATAATAATTCTATAAAACAATAATATAAAGGTAGAAAAAACCCTTAATAAATGGAGGTGGTTAACAGGTAGACTCTCACCTCCAACTGGCCTTGAGTACACCTGTTCGAGCACCCACACACCCACCTCACCCCTCCACACCTTGTTCCTAGAGTGTGTGTGTGTGTGTGTGTGTGTGTGTGTGTGTGTGCGATTTATTTAATGTGGGTGTATGTAGGATATAATATACATACATATACATACATACATATATATACATACATACATACATATATACATACATACATATATACTCCAAGAAAATCAGGTGGTAACGATTAAACTAAGTCAAATGTGTTATGTAGGGACCGTAGACTTTCAAACAGGTAGATACGGTTGTCATAGTAACGTTGATTACACAGGTAGATCGTTATCAGTACCGACTGCAATTTTATATTTGGCTGTCTGTTTGGCTGTGTGTTTGGCTGTCTGTCTGGCTGTGTGTTTGGCTGTCTGTCTGCTGTGTGTTTGGCTGTCTGTCTGGCTGTGTGTTTGGCTGTCTGTCTGTGTGTGTTTGGCTGTCTGTCTGGCTGTGTGTTTGGCTGTTGTCTGGCTGTGTGTTTGGCTGTGTCTGGCTGTGTTTGGCTGTGTGTTTGCGTGTGTTTGGCTGTGTGTCTGGCTGTGTGTTTGGCTGTGTCTGGCTGACTAAATAGCTGTCTCTGTGTTTCTAACTTTGAGTATTTATCTCTCTCTCTCTCTATCTATCTCTCTCTCTATCTTATCTCTCTCAGAACTATTATTGTTATTTTTTTTTGTATTATTATTATTATCATCATCTTCGTCTTCTTTCTTCTTCTTCTTTCTTCTTCTTCTTCTTCTTCTTCTTATCATCATCGTTTCCTCTTATTCCTTCTGCGAGTCGTCTATTGTACACCTGAGGTCGTCTATTGTACACCCGAGTGTCGTCTATTGTACTTCTGAGGTCGTCTATTGTACACTCGGAGGTCGTCTATTGTACACTGAGGTCGTCTATTGTACACCGGAGGTCGTCTATTTGCACAACTGAGGTCGTCTATTGTACACCTGAGGTCGTCTATTGCACACTCGAGGTCGTCTATTGTACACCTGGAGGTCGTCTAGCACCCGAGGTCGTCTATTGTACCTCCGGAGGTCGTCTATTGTACACCGGAGGTAGTCGTTTCTAGCACCTGAGGTCGTCTATTGTACTCCTGAGGTCGTCTATTGTACACCTGAGGTCGTCTATTGTACCCTGAGGTCGTCTATTGTACACCTGAGGCCTATTGTACACCCGAGGTCGTCTATTGTAATTCTTGAGGTCGTCTATTGTACACCTGAGGTCGTCTATTGTACACCTGAGGCTCTTATTGTACACCTGAGGTCGTCTATTGTACTCCCTGAGGTCGTCTATTGTACACCTGAGGTCGTCTATTGTACACCTGGTCGTCTATTGTAAATCCTGATCGTCTATTGTAATCCCGAGGTCGTCTATTATACACGAGGTCGTCTATTGTACTCCTGAGGTCGTCTATTGTACACCTGAGGTCGTCTATTGTACTCCTGAGGTCGTCTATTGTACACCTGAGGTCGTCTATTGTACACCCGAGGTCGTCTATTGTACTCCTGAGGTCGTCTATTGCACCTGAGGTCGTCATTGTACACCTGAGGTCGTCACAGGCAACTGAGGTCGTCTATTCTTGTCCAAACACTATAAGGCTGACGACTCCTTCCCTCCACCCACCTCCAGTTATAATTGAGTTTTGGTGGAGTGCTGTGGAGGGGGAAGAGTTTGGGGGGAGAGGGGGTGGTGGGGGGGAGGGAGAGGGGGAGGGAGGTGGGTAAGGAGAGGTGGAAGAAGAATTAGAAAGGAAGGAGAAGAAAAGAAGAAGAGAACAGAAAGTAAGAGGAGAGGAGAGAGAGAGAGAGAGAGAGAGAGAGAGAGAGAGAGAGAGTCCCTCAGGCTACGCTACGGTGAGGGGTGGGGGGATGTGACCTACCTGGTGACGTCACACCCTGATTACCGCTAATTAGTAGGAAGTATCTGGTGTAGGCTGACCTTGTTGGACCCTAATGACCTGTGCTGACCTGTTGACCTCTACCTTCTGTGTTGATGCATCTTTATTGTCTATCTCCCTACTCTTAATATTCTCTTCCCTCCCTCCTCTCTTCTCTCACCACTTTCACTGTCACCCCCTCCTCCTCTCCTTCCTCTCTCACCACCTCTTTCACCGTCACCCCTCTTCCTCTATCCTCTCCTCCCTCTCTCTCCTCTTCTTCCTCACCACCTCTTTCACCGTCACTCTCTCTTCCCTCTCCTCTCCTCTCTCCTTCATCGCCACTCCCCAAACGACTCCGTGGATTAATGACGTGGTCAATCTAGACAAGGACGAATCCGTTCAGTCTGTCTCCATCGTTGGCGAGGTGGGCTGAGGAGGTGATGATTGGTGCGGCTGGAGGAGGTGGTGCTTGAGGTGGGGTGGGAGTGAGGTGATGATTGAGGTGCGGCTGGAGGGAGGTGGTGCTTGAGGTGGGTGGAGGAGGTGATGATTGAGGCGGCTGGAGTGAGGTGGTGCTTGAGGTGGGCTGGAGGAGGTGATGGCTGAGGTGCGGCTGGGAGAGGTGGTGCTTGAGGGGGGCTGGAGGGAGGGTGTGGAGTGAGGTGGTGCTGAGGTGGGGCTGGAGTGAGGTGGTGCTTGGAGGTGGGGCTGAGGAGGTGGGTGCTGGAGGGGGCTGGAGTGGGTGGTGGAGGGGTGGTGGTGCTTGAGGTGCGGCTGGAGGAGGTGGGACTGGAGTTTGGGTGGTGCTGGAGGTGGGGCTGGAGGTGGGTGGGCTGGAGGGTGGTGCTTGGCGGCTGAGCAGGTGGGACTGGAGTTTGGGTGCTTGAGGTGGGGCTTGAGTTGGGTAGGGCTGGAGGTGAGGTAGGGCTGGAGTTGGGATGGAGGTGGGGTGGTGTTGAGGTGGGGCGGAGGTGAGGTGGGATGGTGCTTGAGGTGGGTGGGGCTAGAGGTGGGGTGGTGCTTGGAGGTGGCTGGAGGTGATGCTTGGAGGTGGGGCTAGAGGTGGGTGGTGCTTGAGGTGGGGCCGGAGGTGAGGTGGCTGGAGGTGGGGTAGGCTGGAGTGAGGTGGGGCTGGAGTGAGGTGGCTGGAGTGAGGTGGGGCTGGAGTTGGGTGGTGCTGAGGTTGGGCTGGGAGGAGGTGGCTGAATGGGTGGTGCTGAGGTGGGTAGGATGGAGTGAGGTGGGGCTGGAGGTGGGGCTGGAGTTGGGGTGGTGCATGGAGGTGGGACTGGAGGGATGATGGGGTGGTGCTTGAGGTAGTGCTTGAAGGGACTGGAGGTGAGGTAGGGCTTGAGGTGAAGTTCATGGAGGGTAAAGACTCTTTGGGGGATGGGGTGGGGGTGCCCTGAGGATGAGGTGTGTGGTTGGGGGATGGTGGAGAGACAGACAGACAGACAGACAGACAGACAGACAGACAGACAGACAGATAGACAGACAGACAGACAGACAGATAGACAGATTCCAGATGCCTTTGTCGAGGTTAAATCACCTTCACCACTTTACTCCTGGTGTGTGGGGGGGGGGGGGTTGAGGAGATGGGCGAAATGGGGAGGATAGAGTAGGGGTAGGGGAAGGTAGGAGAGAGGAGGTGGAGAGGAAGAAATGGGGTAGGAAATGGGTAGGAGAGGTGTGTGTGTGTGTGTGTGTGTGTGTGTGTGTGTGTGTGTGTGTGTGTGTTCAACCTAACCTAACCTAACCTAACCTAACCTCAGCTGACGAGGATATATAGATAATAACAAACACAATTTATAGTTCAAAAGTTTCACTCAGGATTATGCGTAGTTAATGGCCAGACCTGGCAGATTAACATCTAATTTGCATAATGTAGGTGGTTAATAATTCAACATTTTGACATTAGTGTTAGAGGACACGTTGTAGGGGGGTGGGTCACTTTCCTCCCTACTTTAAGGGGTTAGGTGAGGGAAGAGAATGAGGGGAGGTAAGAATGTTAGAGGGGGGGGAAGGAAGGAGGAGGAAGAGGTGAGAGGGAAGTAGAGAGGGAAGAAAGAAGGATGGTGGAAGAGGCGAGAGAGAGGAGGAGGAGGGAGGGAGGGAGGAAGAGGTGAGAGGGAAGTGAAGGAGGAGGGAAGAAAGAAGGGATGAGGAATAGGCGAGAGAGAGAGGGAGTGAGTGAGGGAGGAGGGAGAGGAGTGAGGTTAGGAAAGAGAGAGGAAGAGAACGAATAATCAAGAAACAACAAGGGACTGTAAGGAAAGATAAATATAAACTTTAAAAGCAAGAAAATATTTGTATAAAAAATTTAACAATTGAAAAAATCCTTCAACTCCCCAATCTTTCTCAATCAATCCTTAACTCCCCAATCTTTCAATCAATCCCTTAACTCCCAATCTTTCTCAATCAATCCCTCAACTCCCCAATCTTTCTCAATCAATCCCTCAACTCCCCAATCTTTCTCAATCAATCCCTTAACTCCCCAATCTTTCTCAATCAATCCCTCAACTCCCTAATCTTTCTCAATCAATCCCTCAACTCCCCAATCTTTCTCAATCAATCCCTCAACTCCCTAATCTTTCTCAACCAATCCCTCAACTTCCCAATCTTTCTCAGTCCCTCAAACATTTAATCTAATGTTCTTTAATAAAACTCAAAGTCAGTATTTATTTTTGTATTTATTTATTTTTTCCTTGTTTTCCCCCTGCAGGTATAAGGTGAGGTGGCTTGGCTGAGGACAAGACTCGTTAAGTAAGTTTCTAAATTAACTACTTTTTATCTGAGAGGTCAAAGTTCACCATCCTTATTACACACACACACACACACAATGACCTACCCTGGTTTGTTGTTGTTGATCTTCATGTCTCTGGGGTCACTTGATATATTGGTTTGGTTTGGTTTAGTTGGGTTGGGTTGGGTTGGTTAGGTTAGGTTAGGTATTCATATGGCGAGGTTAAGTGTGTTTGACCTGATATGACCTGTTAGCAAAGGCGTTATTGAATTAATCTGTTATTGGTTCGTTTCAAGAGGTGATCCCCTAATCAAGTCCATTTTGGGTAATTAAGTTTGACCTCGAGTGACCCCCGTGACCCCCGCGAGTTAAAGTGTGCCTCTGGTAATCAAACACTGAGGTTGACCTAAGCTGACCTATAGTGAAAGTGACCCCGTATAATATGCTATCGAATTGACCTGGGGTGACCACTAACACAATCAAATGACCTAAGGCAATCACTAGGCCGTAGAAATGACCCGTTATGACCTGTAGCAAATGTGTACCTTGGGTTAATGAGGCACAGGTAAACACGGGAGGCCACTAGCTCACCTGCAGCGACCCGAGCAGGAGGACAGCCGGGTGCTCTTATCGTCACTACCTGCAACACTCATTTACATATTAATTGCCAGCGACTGTGCCAAGGATCCTCACATTTTTAGTTTTAGTTTTCCTTTAATCGACCTTAACCAGACAGATTTAGATACGGTGGGAACTACGACTTTTAACCGGACAGAATTAGATATGGGAACTATGAATTTTGACCAGATATTTAGATTACGATGGGAACCTTGATTTGTTCCTCCGTGGTTAGTCAGAGAGGATCCTTGTTAAAGTGTGTGTGTGTGTGTGTGTGTGTGTGTGTGTGTGTGTGTGAGTGTGAGAGTTGGTCTGTGTATTATACCTGAGGATAATAATTTATGGTTCAATATACCCTCGCTGCCCCCACCACTACACCTACAGTAGGTACACTCCCTTGTTTACACACCTCTGCTATCAGTTAATTTCACACCTGTACGAACACACTTTAACGGCAGCAGGTGGATTAATGTGTGTCTTTCTGTAGGAGATTGTCTTATGGTAGTACTTATATATGAACACTGGAAATTCCTTTAACTTACACTCAGGTATTGAAGTGTGTGTGTGTGTGTGTGTGTGTGTGTGTGTGTGTGTGTGTGTGTGTGTGTGTGTGTGTGTGTGTGTGTGTGTGTGTGTGTGTGTGTTGCTGACGGTCGTGGCTGGGTGGTGTGAAGCGAACAGGTGTGTGGTAAGGGACAACACCTGGACAGAGACACACCTATAACAGCTGTCGGAGACACTCCTGTAACAGAGACAGTACCTGGTGTTGAGTCCGTTCGATATTGACTTCAGATCTCAACTAACATACGGACAAGGAAAACATCTGGTCTGTGCTGGTTGATGTTGTGGTTGTTGTTGTTGTTGTTTTGATTGTTGTTACTGTTGTTGTGTTTTTTATTATTATTATTATTATTATTATTATTATTATTATTATTATTATTATTATTATTGTTTTTTCCACTGCATGAACGAGAATTATTTCAGAAATAGGCCAACGCCCCCTAAAAAAGACATGAATTTTAATTAAGTTGTATGCAAATCCTCCCACAGGTTAGATACACCCTAACTATCCCCCCTTACCCTCCTTCCCCTGCCCCCCTAGCTCCCACACCTAATACAATCACCCAGAGGCCAGTTCACCAAAATGTTACACCTAAAAAATATTCTAATAATAATAATAATAATAATAATAATTATAATAATAATAATAATAATAATAATAATAATAACAATAATAGTAATAATAATAATAATTTACGGTTTATTGAAAGAGCATTGCAGCCGGAAGGCTGAAAATATACAGTTACATAATTGGGGAATGGGTCTCTTGATTTACAAATAATATACAAGTAACATAAGTGATACAAATATGATATATAATAACTAGATGGGGAGAAGCTCAAACTACAGGGCATTTCAACATAGTGACAGTGCAAAAAATAACATTGACTGGGAGTGAATACACTGGTTGATTACAAGTTATTGATAATTTTTACAATGGTTGGGACTGGGCTGTTCTTATAGCGATCACTAAGTGCTCGTATGGGCTGGATGCGGTTGTGGTGTTGAACCGCAATTTTCGGTCGAGGGATCTCGGGTGGTAGTAGGAGCCGGTGTCGAGGATGGTGCAGAAGCTTCCAACCAAATTTGCAGATGAGGTCGTGGTGATGGTCAGTGAGAGCCGAGAGGGTCAGTATGTTGAGCACTTCTTGATATGTGGAGTAGGAAGGGAAGAGAATAATCTTGCATACCCTCTTTTGCACTTGTTCTATGTGTTTACGTGTGTGTGTGTGTGTGTGTGTGTGTGTGTGTGTGTGTGTCCGAGTGAAATGATTTAAAGTGATTTTGTATTTTTTTGTGTGAATGTAATTAGTAAGGATTTTTGCGTGGGTGAGAGGTGAGGTGTTTTTGTTGTTGTTGTTGTTGTTGTTGTTATTGTTGTTGTTTATTTGTAACAGACTTGAGCAGCTTCAATACGTGGTAATAGGTAATAGTAACAGGTTTACCATCCCCCGTCTCTCTCTCACGACCAAGACATAGAAATTTTCAAAACAAAACATAATAGTCAAGGAAAGATTCACCTATAATGAAAGGTTTACCGCCCAAATCAAGTCTTGTGTAGATTCTCAGAGACAATATTATTTCTTCAAGTGAGGATTCAGTCCACTGGAAATTCACACCACGATTTTATTTTTATTCGACGGTAAGAATCGTGTTTACGAGTTCATTTGCATCTGGAATAATGGCTAGTAAAGAGAGGAGACATATAAAATGGCGTTCTCAACATTCTCAAGTGTCATTTCCTTTTTTTTATTTTTTTTTTATTTGGTGAGGAAAGTTTGGGTCGTTGTGGTCCAGGAATGGTTGTAGGTTGGTCGTCTCTTTCCTCGCGCACACACACACACACACACACACACACACACCTTAATTATCATGATTTATTCAGCGACAACAGTTCACAGTCCTTTACGTAAGCTGTCGATGATATGCAAATTCCTGGGTATTTATTTGATCTGAGCCTGACCTAATACTCAAGCTTTAGTTAAATTCTCCTCTAAAGTAGATTAAGGAGAGCGTATTTGTATTAAGTTTGTGATAAGCTGAGAATTTACTTGACAAGCTTAAAGACCTGCAGTAAGTAAGCTGACCAGTGATGACCTGATAAGCTTAGTGGGCAGTGAGTATAGCTTGGACCAGGAATGCCTTTATATACCAAGAGAACAGCACACACACACACACACACACACACACACACACACACACACACACACACACAATAAACACACACACACACACACACACACACACACCACCTTCCTATATCCACACTAGACTCTCACGACTTCTGATACATGTAAACACAACTCTCTCTCTCTCTCTCCCAACACACATAGTAGCCTCAGCTTTGATCGTAACGCGCCCCTCCACTCGACCTCTTTACCTCTCGGCCTCTCGTCACTTCTGTACCTTCCTTCTTGGCCTTCCGTAGAGGTACTTGGCCTCTTGAGTCTTCTGTACCTCTTGTTCCGGACTCCAAAAGCCTCTTCCATCTTGGCCGCTTGCGATTGACCTCACGATTCTCGGAGGTATTTGGCCTCTTTACACTTCCGTACATCTCACTCTGACCTCCCTCTGACGACCTCACCGTACTAAGAGGTACTTGGCCTTATAGGGATCGCCTCTACCTCACGTTCCGGAGATGGCGGCCTCCAGCGGCACTTGGGGTACCTGAAGTCACTCTCCTTCCTTCCTTCCTTCCTTCCTTCCTTCCTTCCTTCCTTCCTTCCTTCCTTCCTTCCTTCCTTCCTTCCTTCCCTCCCGTCTTTCTGTCCGTTTCTGTTTGTTTTCCTATCCGTCTGTCTGTCTGTCTGGGACGAGATACCCCTCAGCTAGGTTCTTGAGGGGATATGGTCTGCTTCACACTAACAACTCTCCCCTCTCTTCCCCTCTCAGTTCTTCCCCTTTTCCTCTCCCCTCTCTTCCCCTCTCATTTCGTCCCCTTTTCCTCTACTCTATCTTCCCTTTTCAGTCCATCCCCTCATCCTCTCTCCTCTCATTCCTTTCCTCTCTCTCCTCTTCCCTCTCTTTCCCCTCTCAGTTCTTCCTCCTTCACCTCTTTTATTCCTCTTTCTCTGCCTCTCCTAAATGACATTATTTCTCGTGGGTGAGCTGACAATAATACTCTTACTGATACAATTATAAGAGAGTTGGGTTTTAAATACCACCTTCCTTCTTCAGTAGTTCTGGCCTCACCTGCCCCCTCTCCACCAGGAAAGATAGAGTCTCGGTGCTAATTTGACTCCCTTTCCTGGTCGTAGTCAAGGAGTCGTATCTTAAATTACAGGTAGATGTATTTGTCTGTCTCTAGTATAAGATCGTTTGAGAATCCATGTATGTGTTTTGTCTTAAGTGAATCTTTTGAGTACTTTCTTGCGCTCTGAAGTCAATCTTACGAATTTTTGAGAATCCATTTTTACCAGAGATGAAACAGGTAGATACGTTCTCTTGTCAGGGGTGTAAATTTAGCATACGAACCTTTGAGACTGCTGGCCACGAGAGAGGTCGGGTTCACCTTAATTAGATCACAGGTGTAATGGACACTGGACAAGGGACTAGCAGGCAGGTGAGGGTGTCTCGTGTTCACCTGCCTGGTCTTGGAGATATACACATCCTTTGTTGTGAGTTTATGACACGACAAAAAAAAATTCGATGTTGTGAGGTTACGACATGGCAAGGAGGTGTTTCGTGACGGCCGTGTAGTGTACTATGGTTGTATTTCTTGAATGGTGTTGTGAGCTGACGACACGACAGTTATTGGTCAAGGATCTGATACGAATATACCACCTGTGACCCCAAATACCACCTGTGACACCAGATACCACCTGTGACCCCAAATACCACCTGTGACACCAAATACCACCTGTGACCCCAAATACCACCTGTGACCCCAAATACCACCTGTGACCCCAAATACCACCTGTGACCCCAAATACCACCTATGACCCCAAATATCACCTGTGACCCCTAAACACTACCTATGACCCCAAATACCACATGTAACCCCAAACACTTCCCCAACTGGCAACTTAGGTACCCGTTTACAGCTGGGTGAACTGTGAATGCCCGGGAATCGAACCACCGACCACTGAAATAGGAGACGACTGCTGTATCCACTCTCCTACGAATTATAGTGACAATAAAAAATAAAATGAAATAAAATAAAATGAAATAACAAAATAATCTTTGTAAATAATTTGAAAAAAAAAAAATATCCACCACCACCTTGTCAGTATTTGTAAAGGATTAATTACGGGTCGAGAAGGAAAGAAAAAATATATATATTATACTCGTTATTTCACCCATATTAAGACATATATATTATTGTAATTTAAAAGAACACCTGGCGTATTAATTATCAAGGACATGGACCACACAATAGCGTCCGTAATAAGTACGTCAAGGGAAGCAGGAACTCTCTTTTACGTGTATCTTTCTACTTACCTGTCCTACCTGGTCCTACCTGGCCTCACCTGGTCCTACCTGGTCCTACCTGGTCCTACCTGGCCTCACCTGGTCCTACCTGGTCCTACCTGGTCTTACCTGGTCCTACCTGGTCCTACCTGGTCTTACCTGGTCTTACCTGGTCCTACCTGGTCCTACCTGGTCTTACCTGGTCTTACCTGGTCCTACCTGGTCCTACCTGGGTCATGATTCTTAAACGTACTTACGATATTTTTTTTATTTTTTCTCGTTTTAGTGCTTATTATTATTATTATTATTATTATTATTATTATTATTATTATTATTATTATTATTATTATTATTATTGAAGGGGAGATATTGACTTTTTTTTGTCATAATTTAAAAGTAATTAAGTTAAATAAATTCTCATATGGCAATTTAGTAAGAGGAAAAAAAATATTAGCGTATGAATCTTTGAGAATCTACATCGGTGTCGTAACTTTAAGGAAACGATTAAATAAATTCTCAAAACACAGATTAAGGGAGATATTTGTGTCGGAGCTGAAGAGTTATATACAGGGAGTTAATTTGGTATAGTACCCCCTTCTTCTTTCTCCCACCCCCTGAGACTCAAAAGGGGGAAGGGGAATGGGGAATTCAGTGGTATCCTGCCCCCTTAACTTTCCCTTCTCTTGTCATCTGGGGGAAAAGGAGGAGAGAAAGGAGCGGGAAGAGGGGGGTATAGGGCGAAGGAAGAGAAAGAGGGCGGTCAGGAGAGGGGGGAAAGGGGGACGGGGAGAAGAGAGGAGGGGAAGAAGGGAGAGGGAAGAAGAATTGGAGGTAGGATGAGGGAGAGAGGGGAAGAGGGGAGGTAGAGGAGAAAAAGGGGATAAGGAGGAAGTGGGGAGAGGGGAGGTATAGAGGGGGAAGTTAAATGATGGCAGGTGTTGGTTGTGATCCCTCACCTCAACCCAACAATTTTTCTTCTCACTACGGAAATAACTTACTCTCTCTCTCTCTCTCTCTCTCTCTCTTGCGGCACGATCCTCCTGTACACAAAATATTCTCACTTTGCCATCCACCACCAGGCAGGATAATGTCTTCTCACCGATATTGCTTCGTGTTGAACAGCTTGCAGTGTTGAAAATTGTGTGCGTGGCTCCCACATGTTGCAAGGAGCCGTGAAGTGTGTTGGTGCAGTGCTGGGGGAGGGGTGGGGGAGGGGAGGGGTGGGGGGGAGGATGAGGTGGGAGTGGGGAGAGAAGGAGGGTGGGAGAAAAAGGGGGGAGAGAAGGAGGGTGGGAAATGGGAGTGAGGAAAGATGAGGTTGAAGTGTGTATGTATGTATGTATGTATATGTATATATGTATGTAAGTGTTCCTCATGCATATCCACAGTTTTGAAGATCGAGAAATGAACTTTGGTAGGGAGGTCGGGATGGTCGGCGGATAGGCAGGTAACTCAGCCATTACTATGTTAGCTTTTATAAGTTAGAGTAAATACGTCATAAATACGCCATAAATACGTCATAAATACGTCATAAATACGTCATAAATACGTCATAAATACGTCATACAGGTATTTCTATTTTCAAGGACTGTCTTAACCCAAATTCTTCCTTCAAATACTTCAAAGTCCACAGATTTTTTCCTTCTTTTTTCATTTCATTCAGTCTCCGCCTTACCTCTCCTCCTCCCTCCTTCTGCTTTCAACTCCTTCCCTTTATGTCTCAGGTTTTCTTATGATGTTCTTTAATTATTCCATGACATGATTCCGCCATGACTAGACGAGCGTGGAAATTGAATGACAGAGTTGAAAGAATCTATTTGATGGAGGATTGAAAGGATGTCAGGACAATGTATCAGGGTTATGACAGTGTTGGTATCAGGGTTATGATAGTGTTGGTATCAGGGTTATGACAGTGTTGGTATCAGGGTTATGACAGTGTTGGTATCAGGGTTATGATAGTGTTGGTATCAGGGTTATGACAGTGTTGGTATCAGGGTTATGACAGTGTTGGTATCAGGGTTATGACAGTGTTGGTATCAGGGTTATGACAGTGTTGGTATCAGGGTTATGACAGTGTTGATATCCGGGTTATGACAGTTGTTTGTATCAGGGTTATGACAGTGTTGGTATCAGGGTTATGACAGTGTTGGTATCAGGGTTATGAGAGTATTGGTATCAGGGTTATGACAGTGTTGGTATCAGGGTTATGACAGTGTTAGTATCAGGGTTATGACAGTGTTGGTATCAGGGTTATGACAGTGTTGGTATCAGGGTTATGACAGTTGTTTGTATCAGGGTTATGACAGTGTTGGTATCAGGGTTATGACAGTGTTGGTATCAGGGTTATGAGAGTATTGGTATCAGGGTTATGACAGTGTTGGTATCAGGGTTATGACAGTTGTTAGGTACGGTGGCTGGCGACAGGTGTTGTACTCAGGTTATGGCAGTGTTGGTACTGTGCTGCAGCGTCGGTATCAAAGGTTGGCGGCAGTGTTGGCATCAGGGTTATGGCAGTGTTGGTATCAGGGTCATGACAGCGTTGGGTGGTTTGCGGTTATGGCAGTTAATGTGGCATCATAGGTTATGGCAGTGTTAGTACCAGGTCATGAAGGTCGTTTCGTTTCTAAATCGTGACGAGCAAACTTGTAGGTCGTGATAGCCTTCCTAGTCGTGACGAGTCTTGATAATAGGACAAGACTCCAGGCCATGTCCTCCACACCCGTGCCTCCTACAAGCTCCTGTGTGAGTACCCGTCGAGTCACCACTGCAGGAAGGTGCTAGTCCTCTCTCTCTCCACCATATATTTATTCTCAGTAAAATTAATCCAGCTGTGAGTTAATTCCTGCACACACACGCACACGCACACACACACACACACACACACACACACACACACACACACACACACACACACACACACACACACACAACACGAGAAGTGAGTCACAAAGGCCAGTAGCTATTTACAGCGTGTTGGTCATCGTAGGGGATATAACACCCAGTACAGTGTCCTCTTGTTGGCACCGGCACACTCCCTGGTCCTGCGGTGCCAACATTTAGGGGTCCAGTAGTGGTGTCTGGCCCGAATACGGTCCAGTAGCCTAACTCCGTCGCCAGAGGGAACCGTTACAAATACGAAAGAGATTGGGAGTGTATGCGTGGCGACTTGTGGTGTAATGGTCAGCATGCTCGCCTCGCAACTGAGCGGACCCGGGTTCGATCCTCGGGCAGGGTGAAACTATGGGCAAGTTTCTTTACGCCATTTGCCTCGGTTTTCCTAGCAGTAAGTGGGAACCTGGATGTTAATCGATTTGCGGATCGTGTTCCGGGGTAATGGTTAGCCAGTGCAGTTGGTCATGCAGCTCGTTAACTCAGGGTGTGGTTGTTGTGTTGGCGACAGCTTCTACACCTTAAATAAATTCACGCCTATAGGTGGCCCTTGGGCCGGCCATCCTCGTTACCTCGTTACATGAGGGGCTACCATTAGTGTGTGTGATGCTAAACACACACACGCACACACATACACACACACCGTACATAACATATCACGTTTCCTTTCCCTCCTTTTCTCTCTATTTGTGAGCCAGAGGGCCAGCCTTTCCAGGAATGTACTGTACCTACTTGTAGATCAAAGGTAGAGTGAGTAGGTCCAGGGGAGTAGGTCAAGACTCTACAACACCTGGAAGTGAGGGAAGAGTAAGACCCTACCTTTATCTCTCAGGGCAGGTCGGGCGAAGTGACTTTAAGCTCCACATTGTTACTGTATACTGTATAATGTTTTCCTTCTGTGTGTGTGTGTGTGTGTGTGTGTGTGTGTGTGTGTGTGTGTTAGGTTAGGTTGTCTCCTATACTATAAATACTTTCATTACTAACTAACATTTGTTGACGTTATATATCCCGTTATATCTGTTGGGAATATAATTCACAAAATATAATATTTCCCATTTTAAAAGACTTACTGTAGTTATATATTTGGTTATATATTACAGGTTTAACTCATTTGATAACATTATTATTCGACAGAAAAATATGAATTCATAATATTTTTGGACGGTATGATAGTCTATAATGAAGGACTGTTGAAATACAGACAGAGGAAGAGAGACAGACAGAGAGAGAGAGTCAAACAGACAGACACAGACAGGCAAGCAGACAGATATAGAAAAAGAAAGAAAACGAAAAAAAAATTGTACCTACAGACGAAATTTTGTGACAACACAGAAGCGTATAAAAGCATTGTGAATGTGTCTATAGAAACACGCTTTACACAAACACTAACACAGACAACTACATCACGACATGAACAAACACACGCTTTACACAAACACTGACACAGACAACTACATCACGACATGAACAAACATGACGGTCGGGCACAAAGGTCATCCCCCTCCCCTCCAGCAGCGCCTACGTCAGATACGATCGAGTCTATTACCTAGATCACTGTGTATTCAGCACATGTAACAGTGACACCAATTAACAGGTAGTGATAGTGTCGTACAGGTGATGTCTTAATTTAGATATTTAAATTACAGATACATCATTGTATCGTCGATTAAGTGAGCCAATTAGACACGTTCTGATATACAGGTAAGTTAAGGGAGGATATTTAACCTTAAAGTATTCAACCTTTTGCCGTAAGTTAAATAGATGAGCAGTGTCGTTTCTAACAACAAGCGGAATAATCTTTTAAATCTGACATTCAACTTTAGTCCATTCCAGGGGATCGGGAATGGTCTGCTGAACGGGGAGTAATCTGGGCCCTATGGGAGCTGGGATATTCAACGAAGGATACTGTTCGTGGTGTTCAACGAGGTTCAACGTAGGAGAGTAGTGGCAAGGGAGAGTGTGGGGAAAGGATGGAAGAAGATGGGAGAGTGTGGGGGAGGGTGAGAGAAGGTGGGAGAGAGGAGGTAGGAAAAAATAGATTATGGGAGAGGGAAGGTTCAAAGAGTGGGAGGGGATGGAAGAGGGAAGACAAAGATAAGGGAGAGGATGGGGCGGAGTGGTAGAGGATGAGAGGGCAGAGGAATCAGGGAGAAACGAATTTACAGGGAGAAATAAAATCGTAGGAGGAATGGAGTGGAAAAGAAGAGGAGGAAGCGACGTCCAGGAAGTGGTAATTGAGGAGAGAGGAAGGAGAGATACAGAGAGAGAGAGAGAGAGAGAGAGAGAGAGAGAGAGAGAGAGAGAGAGAGAGAGAGAGAGAGAGAGAGATATGAAGGGATTGGCACAGAAGAAGAAAAGAGAAGGAGAAGGGGAAGATGTCAAAGCCTTCAGAAAGGAGGAAGAAGAAGAGAAGGAAGAGGCGGAGGAGGAGGACGAAGAAGAGGAGGAAAGTTACGTTAATTAAAGATTTATCTATTTTGTCAAGTTTCATGAGGTATACACATTATATATACACATCATACATACACCAACTGACCAAAGTATACACACGCACACACCAGCTGTCAGACATACAAACACACGTCTCTTGTGAACAAAAAAAGTCCTAGCGTGTAAAAATTGAACTCAGAGATGAAAGGCATTTACTGTAAGAGAGAAATCTGGAATATTGAAATGGTACTGGAATACTGAAATGGTTTAGGAATACTGGAATGTTACTGGAACTTGAAGGGTACTGGAATTCTGGAATAGTTCGGGAATACTGGTATGGTACCGGAACTTTAGGGGTATTGGAATTCTGGAAGGGTTCGGGAATACTGGAATGTTATTGGAATTTGAAGGGGACTGGAAATTGAAGGATACTAAAATTCTTGAATGGTTCGGAAATACTGGAAGGGTTCGGGAATACTGGAATGTTACTGGAATTCTTGAGTGGCACTGGAATTTACACACTGCAGTAAAGTTTTAATAAAGCAAGTAAGTTTCCTCAAAAAATGGCCCTGGTAAGAGGGGGGGTGGAAGGCACACTAACCTGGATGAGTGGGGGGCCAGCCTGCCAGGTGAGGGGTAGTAAGGCATCCTTTACCTCACCTCTATTAACACCTTGTCGAGGAAGGAAAAACACTATTATATACATGGGAACAGTACACAATGAATCCAAGATTATTTTGTGTGTGTGTGTGTGTGTGTGTGTGTGTGTGTGTGTGGATTAACGGGGAGGTTTGCCAGAGGGGAGGGACGGGGAGGAGGAAGGAGGAAAGGAGGATAGGAGGGAAGGTAAAAAGGAGGAGGGAAAGTAGGAAGCGGGGATAGATGAAGGTAGGAGAAATGGGAGGGAAAGTAGGGGAAGAGGAAGGAAAAGTAGAGATGAGGAGAGAATGGACAGAAGCAGCAAGGGATGAGGAAGGAGAGAGTGAAGGGAGAAAAGGAAGGAAGAAATGGAGTGAGGGATGGGGGTGAAGGAGTAAAGAAATGTAGGATAAGGATGGAGAGAATGGTTGGAGTCAGAGAGATAGGGAGGGAAGGAGAGATAGTGAAGTGAGGGGGATAGAGGGGAGTGGAAGAGGCAGGAGGAAGCGGGGGGGGGGCAGGCAGGAGGTAGGGAAGGAGAGAGAGGGGAGGGGAATTTGGATTAATCCTCAGTTAGTCCTCTTGGGACTCCTTCAACTGGCCCCTGTGGTTGATACTGGTTCGTGTGGTAGTTGTGTGGTTGTTGTTGTTGTAGTTGTTGTAGTTGTTGTGGTGTTTTGTGTTGTTGTTGTGGTAGTTGTTGTTGTAGTTGTTGTGGTTGTTGTTGTTGTAGTTGTTGTGGTGTAGCTGTTGTGGTTGTTGTTGTTGTAGTTGTTGTTGTAGTTGTTGTGGTTGTTGTTGTTGTAGTTGTTATTGTTGTGGTTGTTTGTTATATTGTTGTTGCTGTAGTTGTTGTGGTTGTGGTTGTTGGTTGTTGTGGTTGTTGTGGTTGTTGTTGTTGTTGTAGTTGCTGGTGGTTGTTGTTGTTGGTGGTTGTTGTTGTTTGTAGTTGCTTTGCGGTTGGGTGGTTGTTGGTGTTGTGGTTGTTGCTTGGTGGCAGTTGTTGGTGTGTTGTATTGTTGTTGGGTTGTTGTTGTTGTTGTAGTTTTTGGTGGTTGTTGCTGTTGTGGTTGTTGTTGTTGTAGTTGTGGTTGTTGTTGTTGGTGGTTGTTGTTGTAGTTGTTGTTGTGTTGCGTGGTTGTTGTGGTTGTTGTTGCGGCGCTGTTGTTGTTGTTGTTGTGGTTGCTGTTGTTGTTGTTGTTGCTGGGTGGTGTTGTTGTTGTTAGTTGTTGTTGGTTGTTGCGTAGTTGTTGTGGTTGTTGTTGTTGGGTAGTTGTTGTGGTTGTTGTTGTTGTAGTTGTTGTGGTTGCTGTTGTTGTGGCTGTTGTTGTTGCAGCAGTTGTGGTGTTTTGCTGTAGTTGCTGTGGTTGTTTGCTGTTGTTGTTGTTGTGGTAGTTGCTGTGTGTGGCTTGTTGTGGCTGTTGTTGTGGCAGTTGTTTGGCTGTTGTTGTGGTAGTTGTTGTGGTTGCAGTTGTTGTGGCTGTTGGGTTGTTGTGGTTGTTGTGGTTGTGGCGTTTGGTTGTTTGCTGCAGTTGTTGTGTGTTGCGTGGTGTTGTTGTGAGGTTGTTGCTGTGGTGGTTGCTGTGGTTGCTGTTGTGGTAGTTGCTGTGGCTGTTGTTGTAGTTGTTGTTGTGTGAGTTGCTTTGTTGTGGTTGCTGTGGTTGTTGTTGTTGGTAGTTGTTGTGGTTGTTGTTGTAGCTGTTGTGGTTGTTGTTGTTGTTGTGGTTGTTGTTGCTTGTAGTTGTTGTGGTTGTTGTTGCTGTGAAGTTGTTGTTGCTTGGTGGGTTGTTGTGGTTGCTGGTTGTTGAGTTGTTTCTGTATTGCTTGTGGTTGTTGTGTGCTGTTGGTAGTTGTTGTTGTGTGCTGTTGTTTGAGTTGTTGTGGCTGTTGTTGTGGTTGTTGTTGTAGCTTGTTGTGGCTGTTGTTGTTGTAGTTGCTGTGGCTGTTGTTGTTGTAGTTGTTGCGGTTGTTGTTGTGGTGTTGTTGTTGTAGTTGCTGTGCTTGTTGTTGTAGTTGTGGTTGTTGCGATTGTAGTGATGGATGTGGCTGTTGTTTTGATTGTTGTTAGTGTTGTTGACTCTTGTTGTGGTTGTTGTTGTTGTTGGTGTGGTTGTTGTAATTGTTACATGGATTGTGTTGGGCGTATGATGCGAGGTACTTAACACACACACATCACAACAAACATACATACACACACACATACACACAAAGGGAATACCTATGACGTAAATATTTTAAATGTCGATATTTCATTCTTCTTTCATTTCATCCTTCATTTCATTCACTTACTTCACCATATCTACCTTCTATCTTCACCCCCACCAAAAAAATAAATTCAAAATAATGATAAATACAAAAAAAAACAGACGTATATTAATACAGGAAATTCAAGTTATATATACTTTTTCCTCACACACATTATACATGTTGCCTCTGAATTGTTCCTTTGGTGTTTAAAATAATAATAAAAAAAAACACATCTCATTTTGGATTTTGTTTCTGTAATTAATTTGGGAGGGTGTGGGGAGGGGGAGGGGAGGTGAGGGAGGGAGGGGTGGGAGGTAGGAGGTAGGGGTGAGGGAGGGAGGGGGGGGGGGGTGAGGTGGGGGAGGGGGTGGAGGGAGGGGGTGGAGGTGGGGAGGTGAGGGAGGGAGGGGGTGGGGTGGGGAGGTGGGGAGGGAGGGAGGGGGTGAGGGGAGGGAGGGGAGGGAGGGGGGTGGGAGGGGGGAGGTGGGAGGGAGGGGGTGGGAGGGGAGGTGAGGGGAGGGAGGTGAGGTGGGAGGTGAGGGGAGGGAGGGGTGGGAGGTGGGGAGGGAGGGGAGGGAGGGGTGAGGGGGGGAGGTGGGAGGGGAGGGAGGGGGTGAGGTGGGGGAGGTGAGGGGAGGAGGGAGGGGGGGTGGGGAGGGGGGAGGTGGAGGGGAGGGGGGGGGAGGTGGGGAGGGGTGAGGGGAGGGAGGGGGTGAGGTGGGAGGTGAGGGAGGGAGAGGGTGGAGGTGGGGAGGTGAGGGAGGGAGAGGGGAGGGGTGGGGGAGGTGAGGGAGGGAGGGGGGGTGAGGTGGGAGGTGGGAGGGAGGGAGAGGGTGGGAGGTGGGGAGGTGGGAGGGGAGGGAGAGGGTGAGGGAGGAAGGGGGTGGAGGAAGGGCGTAGAGGGGAGGGGTCGTAAGGGTAAAAGTTAGAGGGAGAGAGAGAGAACTGAGAGAGAAACGAGAGATAGACAAAAAGATAGAGAGAGAAAACGATGCAGAGACAGAAAAGAAAGGACAAACAGACGGATATACAGATAGAGGGACACACACACACACACACACACACACACACACGCTCACACTCACACACACACACACACACACACACACACACACACACACAATAACTAAATAAATAAAACAAAGAAAAGGAAGAGAGACACAGATATAGAACTAGTAAGAGAGAGAAAAGGAGAGAGAGAGAGAGAGAGAGAGAGATATTGCAGTTAAAAGTTCAGATTAACTCGTGCAATGGTAAAGGGAACAGGAGCAGAAATGGATGGACATGGGAGGACACGGAGAGACATGGGAAACGATAAGCTGCAAGGTAACTGATATATACAGGTGATGAATATTGCAGAGGAGATACATCCAACAGTCTCTCTCTCTCTCTCTCCTTTCACAGTTTTCCTTCACTCTTCTTCTTTCCCGTTCTCACTCTCTCTCCTCTCTTTTTTTCCTCTTCCTCTTCCTCTCCCTCTCACAAGGTAAACTCTCTATCGCCTCCCGTCCACTAAATCACTAAAGTTTTAAGTAATCCTGGCACCATTACTGCCTATCTATCATTCAATCTGCCATCCATTCACGAGCCATAACTCATCCATTCACGAGCCATAAATCATCCATTCACGAGCCATAAATCATCCATTCGAACCTGTATTCGTTGTCCATCTGTACCATCAGCTATCTATCCATCTTCCATTCATCCATCCACCTACCAGCCATCCATCAGCCATCAATTATTTCATCAATCATCCGTCAACTATCTATTCATAATCCCTTCATCCATCAGCCATTCCTCAATTAATCATCCACCAATATCCTCCATCAATCATCAACCATACATCAGTTCATCCACAAAACATCCATCAATCACCCATCAACCATCTATCATTCATCCATCAATCACCCATCAACCATCTATCATTCATCCATCAATCACCCATCAACCATCTATCATTCATCCATCAATCATTCTATCACAAATTGCCAATTCCTAAAAAAAAAAAAAAATATATATATATACTAAAAAAATCCATTAAGACGATTACTTAAAAATAAAGGTGTCTGTTATTGGTTGTTTACTTGTATACATAAACAAGACATAACATTTAACTTTTACAAATGTTTATTTTTTTTAAAGTATTGATCACAAGTGTCAAATTGGTTCGTGTGTTTTCGTTTTCGTAGTGATTTTGTTTAAAGGAAATAGACTCGACAAAATAATATCCTCTGTAGAATGATCAAACTTGGTGGGGTTACAACTGTGGCATAGCGCGGGTCGTCGTGTTTGTGGAGTCCGTGGCTTTTCTGGCGTCCGTGGCGTCTCAACGTCATCCTCCTTGTATACCTGTTGTACGCTTCAGTCCTTTAAATCATAACACTGTCACGTTGTTCCAAGAGTTCACGATCCTTACTCCAGAAAAAAAGTTGGCCCTGATAATTTTTCTGGACTTGTGGCTTCTTTAACCTCAAGTGACATCCAGTAGGGCGAGCAGTCACTAGTTCCTGGTACAGTATTAACATTCGGCTTAGTAATGTTCGTCGAGGTGTTATATAAACTTCTCTTTGCCTGTCTGTTGTATATAAGCTGCAGGGGTTCTAATCTCCCTGGGTATAACGGAGGTGTCTGAGTGCAGTCTCTAGCATATCTCGGGGACCAGACGGGGAAGGAGGAAGGGAAGGGATGGGAGGATGAATAGAATGAAGGGAGGAAGGAAGGAATGGAAGAAAGGAAGGGGGGAAGGGAGGGAGAGAGGGGGGAGAAAGGAGGAAAAGGGAGAATTTGAGGGGAGGAATAAGGGAAGGAAGGAAAGAAGAAAGAGAAGGAATGGCAAAAGGATTAAATAAAAGAAGGGAACGAAGAAATGAAGGAAAAATAATAGAGAAATAAACCAAAATATATAAATAACACCCAAACCCTAAAACTGAACAACAATAACCAATAACCAAACTTGTAAATCACTAAAAAAAAAAAAAAAAATCCTGAGTGGTCAAGAGGATCACAATGGTGGATAAACTCTGTCCTGAATTGACGGCAACGAGCATCATGTGTACATTGTCTTCTACCACCTGCTCCCACTCTCAGCTGGTTGATAGTGCAACTCTTACAGCTGGTTGATTGGGACTCAGGTGGTTAACTGGCACTCTCTCATGTGGTTGGCTTTCTCTCGCTCTCTCTCTCTGTCTCTCTCTCTCCCTCTCTCTCGTTTACCTCCATCGCCTCACCACTTTATAAATATTATGTTAAAAATAACCTTTTCGCTTCTCTTCTCCATGAGGTCATTTTACACACATTCATCGCCTCAAGTAAACAGTGGGGTGAGGTGGGTGGGGGTGTGAGGTGAGTAGAGGGGGGGTGGATGGGGGTAGGTGAGTGGGTAGGTGGGAAGTGGATGAACCGGGTGGGTTAGTTTACTACAAAGTGGATAAGGTGGGTAGGTGGAGTGTTTATTGGATAAAGTGTGCACAAAAGTATGGGCGTGATGTGGGGTTGGTGCTTGGCGTGGTGTGGGCGTGGGATAGGTGTGATGTGGGTGTGGTGTGGGCGTAGTGTGGGCGTGATGTGGGCGTGGTGAGGGCACAGAGGAGAATGAGAACATCCCTCATTGACCGTAATCTGTCTTCAGCTCGTCGAGTCGAGAGGCATTGGAAGCGTCCCCTTCATCCTCCTCCACCTCCTCTCTTTCTTTTTTCATTCCTCCTCTCTTCGCTTCCTTCCCTCTGCAATTCTTCCTAATCCTTCTTCTCTTCCTCCTCTTTTTTCTCCTTCTCCTTGTGTAGGTGTGACATAGAGGACAAAGGTGTTAAGGGAGATTAGAGGACAAAGGGTGTTAAGGGAAGGTATAGAGGACAAAGGGTGTTAAGGGAGGACATAGGAGGACAAGAAAAGGCATGATGAAAGGGAGCAAGTTAAGGGAAGACATAGAGGACAAAGGGTGGGGGAAGGCATAGAGGACAAAGGTGTTAAGGGAGACAGAGGACAAAGGGTGTTAAGGGAAGACATAGAGGGACAAAGGTGAGTCTAGCAGAGGACAAAGAGGGGAAGACATAGAGGACAAAGGGTGTTAAGGGAGGACAGAAGACAGAGCATGAGGGGAGGGATAGAGGACAAAGGGTGTTAAGGGAAGGCATAGAGAAGTTTAAGGGGAGACATAGAAGACAGAGAGGTTTAGGGAGGACATAGAGGACAAAGGGTGTAAATAGAGGACGTAAGGGAAGGGATGAGACCAGCTCCACTCTGCTATTGGTCATTTTCTAATGGAGTCAGGAATAAAAAAAATAAAAACCTGCTTCTGTACACCGTCTGGGAGAGAGAGAGAGAGAGAGAGAGAGAGAGAGAGAGAGAGAGAGAGAGAGAGAGAGAGAGAGAGAGAGAATTATGACGCACATACACTATAGATAAAATACACACACACACACACACACACACACACACACACACACACATTACCTTGTGGTTCATCAGGCGATAAGATGAAGGTAAATCACGATTGATGGTGGGGAAGAGAGAGGAAGGAGGGAGGGGATGGATTGAGGGAAGGAAGAAGGAAGGAGAGAGAAGGAAAGTGAGAGAAGGGGGGGGAGAAGCTACCTGGCAAAGTGAATTATAAAGGTAGGGAGAGAGAGGGGGGGAGGTGGGGAGAGGAGGACGGGAAAGGAATAAGAAAGAAGGGTAAGATTGGGAGGGGAGACAGAGAGGAAGGGAGAAGACGGAAGAAAAGGAGTAAGGAGAGTAAGGAGGAGGATAGAAGGGAAGAAGACGAAGGGGGAGGAGAAAAGAACATGGATATTGTGTTAATTTCATGGGTCTCTCTCTCTCTCTCTCTCTCTCTCTCTCTCTTTCTTCCTCTCTCTCTCTCTCTCTCTCTCTCTCCTCTCTCCTATATTTTTCTATTCGATCTTCCTCCTCTATTACTCGTTCTTCTCATCCCTCTCTTCCTCGTTCTCCTCCTCCTCCTCCTCTCTCCCTATCCACGCTTCTCTTCATTATATCCTTCCTCCTCTCATCTCACTTCTCTATTAATCTTCTTCATATACCCCTTTCTCTTCCCCTCTTGCCTCTCTCACTCTGTCTCTCCCCTCACCCAGTGTCTCTTTCTCTCCTCACCTAGTCTCTCTCCCCTCACCTATGTCGTCTCCAATCGCCTATGGGGAAGAGAGAGAAGAGAGAGAGAGAGAGAGAGAGAGATGGGGGCTAGACTCTGTTTCCCAACATAGTAATTTACGTAATGGTTCCCTACTTCAGAATTAGTACTCCATTGTGTCTACCTGTGTCCACCTGCCCCTCCACCTGTGTCCACCTGTCCCTCCACCTGTGTCCACCTGTCCCTCACCTGTGTACCTGTCCCTCCCTGTGTCCACCTGTCCCTCCACCTGTGTCCACTTGTGTCCACCTGTATCCACCTGTGTCCACCTGTCCCTCTACCTGTGTCCACCTGTGTCCACCTGTCCCTCCTGTGTCCACCTGTCCCTCTACCTGTGTCCACCTGTCCCTCTGCTGTCCACCTGTCCCTCCACCTGTGTCCACTGTATCACCTGTGTCCACCTGTCCCTCTCCCTGTGTCCACCTGTGTCCCTCCTGTCCACTTGTGCCACCTGCTATCCACCTGTGTCCACCTGTCCCTCTCTACCTATGTCCACTTGTGTCCCTGTATCCACCTGTCCCTCATCTGTGTCCACCTGTATCCACCTGTGTCCCCTGTGTCCCTGTGTCCTGCTCCTCCTGTGTCCTGTCCCCATCTGTGTCCACCTGTGTCCACTGTCACTTGTGTCCACCTGTATCCTGTGTCCACCTGTCCCTCTCCTGTGTCCACCTGTCCCTCACCTGTCCACTTGTGTCCACCTGTATCCACCTGTCCCACCTGTCCCTCTACCTATGTCCACTTGTGTCCACCTGTATCACCTGTCCCTCTATCTGTGTCCTGTATCCACCTGTCCACCTGCTCCTCACCTGTGTCCACCTGTGTCCCACCTGTCCCTCTACCTGTGTCCACCTGTCCCTCTATCTGTGTCCACCTGTGTCCACCTGTCCCTCTACCTGTGTCCCACCTGTGTCCACCTGCCCCTCTGCCTGTGTCCACCTGCCTCTCTACCTGTGTCCACTTTTGTCCACCTGTATCCACCTGTGTCCACCTGTCCCTCTACCTGTGTCCTGTGTCCACCTGCTCCTCTGCCTGTGTCCACCTGCCTCTCTACCTGTGTCCACTTTTGTCCACCTGTATCCACCTGTGTCCACCTGCTCCTCTGCCTGTGTCCACCTGCCTCTCTACCTGTGTCCACCTGTTCCTCCACCTGTGTCCACCTGTGTCCACCTGCCCCTCTACCTGTGTCCACCTATTTCTCCACCTGGCAGAGCTGGAAGTGGATGCCAGGCGTTAGTGACCGCTTGTGCTGGCAGGACAAAGATGAGAAGGAAGAACATTAAATGAAAAAAAATGAAAGAAAGTACAAAAGGAAGAGAATTCAATGATAAAATGAAAGAAATCGAGAAAGAAGAAAGATAAATGGCTCAAAGGACTACAACAAAATATACAGAGACAGATAAGGGGTAAATCCGCACCATCCTCGGGGCCAGACGGAAAGACCCATTGGGCTTCGAAACCTTTTCCGAACCCGGTATCTAATGCTTCACCTACCTGCCTAATGAACCCCTGGAGGCTAAGTAACGTCTCATTCTCTCCCTCTCCCTCCCTTCTCCCTCCCTCTCTCCTCCCTCTCTCCCTCCCCACTGTCCCTCCTACTGTACCTCCTCCTGTACCTCCTCCTCTCCCCCCTCTCTCACCCCTCTCCCTCCCTTCAGCTCCTCTACCTCCCACCCTCTTTCTCCACCTCCTCAGAAGTGGATTCGATCGACAAGAAAGATTTCACTAATTAGAAAAGCCCTTTAATTAATTCTAGTAATTAAATAAGCAGGGATTAATTGATTCATTCATTTTGGTGATGATTAGAGAGAGAGACGTGTTAAAGGCTTGTGTATTGCTGTAGGGACTTCTTGGTTAGTGGGGTGAGAGGGAGGTGGTAAGAATGAGGTGGGTGGGGAGTGAAGGGAGGTGGAGGTGGGGTGGGGAGGAGGTGGGTAGAGAATTGAGAGAGAGGTGGGTGGGGGTGAAGAGAGGGTGGGTGGGTTGAGGGAAGGGATGGGTGGGGTGAGAAGGAGGTGAGATGGAGGTGTGAAGAAGAATGGGAGGTGAAAAGAGAGTGAGAATTAGAGAGAGCGAGGAAAAGTGAGAGAGGGAGGGACATGGTGTGTTATTGTTGGTGAGCATCGGAGAGGAGGAGATGATGGATTATGGGGAACACACACACACACACACACACACACACACACACACACACACACACACACACACACACACACACACACACACACAGAGTATCCAGAATTTATATACACCAACGTGCTCTATGTAATTTTTTCAAATAATTCATATTTATTGGACCTTAAAAGCCAATTACACTGCTCTCATTGTGTCAGCTAGCATGATGTTGCTTGTTTGAACGGTGACCTGTGACCTTATCTCTCTCTCTCTCTCTCTCTCTCTCTCTCTCTCTCTCTCTCTCTCTCTCTCTCTCTCTGTCTCTCTCTCTCTCTGTGTGTGTGTCTGTGTGTCTGGTACAATCAAGATGGAGTTTACTGTCATGAAGTTATATTCTGGGCAAGAAGTGATCTGAGAAGGAGGAGGTGGAGGAGGAGGAGGGGAAGGAAGAGGAGGTGGATGAGGAGGAGGGGAAGGAGGAGGAGGAAAAGGAGGAAGAAGAAACAAGATGAAGAAGAATGAAGAATATTTATAATGAATAGAGAGAAAATTAATAGCATCATCATCATCTTCTTCATTATTATTATTATTATTATTATTATTATTATTATTATTATTATTATTATTATTATTATTATTATCTTCATCAATGCGTTAGTCAGCCCTATATCAGCTTCTTCTGACTGACTGACTGACAATGTTTTATCAGCGTGAGAGAGATTTTTCTATAAATACGTCTCTCCATCTGCGCTGCCGGGAGTATGGCAACTGTTTGGATATTAGTTTATAAAAGATTACAATAATTCGAAAAACAAATATATTCATTCATAAACCGGTGTAAAAAAAATTGGGGAAGGGGGGGCATATTGCCATTACGTGTAAACAGTTGTAAATCATTGACGTGGCGTTGTAAATTATAACAAGTTTACTATCACACTGTTGTAAATCATCATTATCTTCTTATCTCTCAAACTTGTGTATATTATCGACATCCTTCCCTCCCCCCTGTCTCTCTCTCCCCTCCTCCTGTCTCTCTCCCCTCCTCCTGTTTCTCTCCCTCCCTCCCTCCCTCCATCACGGACCAAGTTGACATGTCTCAGTTCCCTCCTACTGACGTGATGAAGATATAGAAGGTACCCTCCCTCCCTCCCTCCTTCTCCTTCTCTCTCCCTCCCATTTGTTTGATACACGCGTTATCCCCTCTGGCCCTGGCGGTAAAATATAGACGATGGTTATATACGTGTCTGTTTGTCTGTCATTTTTTTTTCTCTCTCTGTCTGTATTTCTGTCCGTTTGTTTGCCTGTAATCATAACTTCTCTGGGAGCCGATTGTGTCTTCATGTGTGTGTGTGTGTGTGTGTGTGTGTGTGTGTGTGTGTGTGTGTGTGTGTGTGTGTGTGTGTGTGTGTGTGTGTGTGTGTGTGTGGCATTGGCCTGGAGTGCAGGGTCTTAATGTTAAGTGTTCGTGTTTCACCGGATAAGGTAAATTTAACACTAGGAACCTTTGAAATCTTTACTCGATACTCAGGTAAGTGACAGCAAGCAACAACATCAACAAAAACAACAACAAAAACAACAACAACAACAACAAAAACAACAACAAAAACAACAACAACAACAATAATAATAAAGAAGAAACAAAATGATTACTACCCGTCCATCTGTCCGCCCGTCTGTCTGTCTGTCCGTCCGGGTATATTGTGAATGCTGTGACCGGACTAGAAGGAATTAATGGCCCGTTTAATCTCTTCTTTTTCTTCCTCCTCTCCTTTTTTCTCTTTCTCTCCTCCTTCCCCTCCTTACCCGCCTCCTACTCTTCCTCCTGTTCCTCCTCCCATCATCTTCTTCCTTCTCCTCCTACTCTTTCACTTCTCTGTCTTTAGTCTTGTCTTCCTTCCTCTTCACCTCTTCCCTCCACTCTACCTCCCCTCTCTTTTTTCTCCTTTTCTCCTCTCCTCTACACCTCCTCCTCCTCCTCCTCCTCCTCCTCCTCCTACTCCTCCTCTTCCTCCTCACCTTCCTCTTCGTCTTCCTCCTCCTCTTCTAATCACCTGTCTTCCTCTCTCCTCTATACCCTCACTTCTACTCGCCACAAAACTCATTATCATTAGCGCTCCTGCCCATTCCCTCATTCATCATATATTCTTTTCGCCTCCAGTCCAGAGACGGTATATCTTAGTCTCCTATGTCCGTCACACGTCTTCCTATACCTGTCACCTGTCTCCTATGTCCGTCACACGTCTCCTGGTACCCGTCACCTGTCACCTATATGTCCGTCACACGTCTCCTATACCCGTCACCTGTCTCCTATGTCCGTCACACGTCTCCTATACCCGTCATCTGTCCCCTATGTCCGTCACACGTCTCCTATACCCGTCAGAAGGTCTCCTATGTCCACCACACGTTACGGTATATGTCCCTCTTCCCCGGGCGACGTGACTGATAGGTTAAATCCCTTCTGTGATGTTATAGCTGCCTGAGATGAGTTGACCTTGTGTGTGTGTGTGTGTGTGTGTGTGTGTGTGTGTGTGTGTGTGTGTGTGTGTAGTCAGTAATGTATATCTCTCTCTTCTCTTCAGGTGCGAGAGTTACCTGTCGTGACGTCATCGATCTGATCTGTACAACACAGGTAAGTGAGGGAAATACTGTCACCTTAATTAGCGAGATATATTATGCACGTTGGATAAAATGTTGGACAAATGTTGGAGAAATTGTTGGACAAGCTGTTGGGAAAATACTTTATATACCCTATTTGCGTCGATACACCAAGACTAATAACAGAGAAAGAAGGACGTGTTCAGAGACTCGAGTCCAAATCAGTTTCGGATTCTAAATTCACAGGAAAAAACTAACTTAAGTTTACTAATGTCTTATTCATTCACAAATTCTGAGTCTCACTTCCTCTCAAAAATCAGATGTAAACAAACCGCCACCATTACAGCATTCAAGAGAAACGAACTTAAAACGTATTTTACCTTAATAGCATGACAAAGTTCACTGTAAATACGTATATAAACAGTATAATTACACAGAGAATTGAGTAACAAGTTTTAAAAGATGGTTTAGACAACGTATTCAAGTAGACAGAGGGAGAGAGAATGTTTTTAGTGCAAGGGAACAGTTACAGAAGAGAATCTGTCCAACTCGGTGACGCGCCTAAAAAAAATGTCTTCAGATTACCGTAATATATTTCTCCTTGCCAGTGTTGGAGCGTTAATCGGTGTTTTATTAGGCCTAGAGTGGGCTGTTTCTCTTGGGGTGTTGTGACTAGTGTTGAAGCGTTAACCGGTGTTGTTTAGGGTTTGTGTTGTGAGCAATGGTGGATGGGGTGTAGATGCTTTAGGGGAAGGAAGGAAGGAGGGAAGAAAGGAAAAGGGAAAGGAACACACAAACAAACAAAGGAAGGAAGGAGGGAAGAATGGAAGGAGAAAAGAAAGAAAGAAAAAGGAAGGAAGGAAGGAGAGGTAGTGATTAGAGACGGAAAGAGATATATTGTGGGGAGGGGAGAAAGAGAGAGAGAGAGAAAGAGAGAGAGAGAGAAAGAGAGAGAGAGAGAAAGAGAGTGAAAAGGGGAGTAGAAGATAAAAAAAAATATGAAGAAAGAAGGGGAGAGGTATAAGAAGAGATAGAGAAAGGAAAACATAGAAGGGAAGGGAGATGAAGGGAAGGGCAATGAAAAGAGAAATAGAGAGCAAGAAATGAAAGTATAGAAAAATAATAAGAAAGAAAGATTAAAAAACAGAGAAAGAATGAGAAAGGAATAGGAGGGGGAGAAGAAAGGAGAGGGGGAGAACGAGGAAGAAGAGAATGAAAAAAACGAGGAAAAGGAGTAGGAAGAGGAGGAGGATGAGATAAAAGAGGAATAAAATAGCAAAAAATATAGAGGGCAAGGAGAGCAAATCTAAGAACAAAAGAAACAGAAGAAGAAGGGATAGAGGGAAGAGGAGGACGAGGAAACGATATAAAAGAAGAAAAGGAAGAGAAAACAGAGATGGTGAAGGGAGAAAGGTCACCTCAGCGTGATGAATAATGTAAAACAAACTTTCCAGGATACAAGGGGGGGCGCCCAATAAACTTTAGTCCCGGTGTTCTGCCTTGGGTAAATCCGGATCTGTGTATGTAAACAAACTCTTCCTCTGCCTTCCCACCCCTTCGGTACAGTGACTGATGTTAAACAAGTCCCACGAACGCTATCACGAACCTATTTATTTTCTACATAATATCTTGTTTTTTTGTGTCATATATATTTTTTTTTTCCAGACATCCGCTATATTTTATAGAATGTGTTAATATAATACGAATTCTTTACAATGGGATCTTTAATATAGGTGATATAGTTCGCCTCTTAACTGCGCAAAACAAATGATGATCGATTTGCGCCGGGGTGGGGGGGGGAGTTAAGAAAAGTATGTAGAAAGTGCTATTATCAGTTGTTACTCGTATGCTTTTTTATGTGCGTATTTCATCAATATTCTTGAAGTTTTTAAAAGTTACTAAGTGTGAGCCGTCGAGGGTAGGGGGTGGTGGTGAGGAATGGCCGGGCGTCGTTGTGTCGACCTCCCTGAAATATGGTCGTATGCTTCCACTCTGCTTCTCTTTCTCACTATTTTTCACTTTCATTGAGCACAAGACGACACAGTCCTTTTATGATACACACACAGACACACACACACACACACACACACACACACACACACACACACACACACACACACACACACACACACACACACACACACACACACACACACACACACACACACACACACACACCACAAGTCACATATAAAGGAATAGGAATAGAAATAACAACAACAGTAGTATTAAACAATGTATAATACCCAACTATCCTAACCTAACCTAACCTCACCTCAACCAATGCTCCACATATGCTCAACCAATGCTCCTCTTATCCTACCTTTCACCTATCCACCCAAATTTATTACCTTACTCCACCACACCTTATCATTCCTCCTCCTCCTCGGCGTTTCTCTCTCAATCTCCCTGTTATCATTCTCTATGGGGTTCTTCCCTCCATCATCGTCTACTTCTCACGCACTGCCTTCCGTCTTCATATCTCACACTCGTGTTTCTCATATATAACCGAGGGCTGGTGGGCCGTGAGAGAGAGAGAGAGAGAGAGAGAGAGAGAGAGAGAGAGAGAGAGAGAGAGAGAGAGAGAGAGAGAGAGAGAGAGAGAGAGAGAGAGAGAGAGAGAGCTTCATGTAATAAGAGCCCTTGAAAGACAGAGATTCGAGTCTAGGCGAATTTCCACCCCTGTACATACTCTCAAAGATCTTATCATAACTCATAATAAAAATTTAATTCATTATTGCGGTTCAAATCAGATTAATAAATGAATAATTAAAAAAAAATATATATATAATAAAATATATTCTGGTTAGTTGGATGCTGGAGGTAGCGTAAAGAGATTGGTGAATTGTTTAGTGTCTCTTGAATGAGATTTATTTTATTTTTTTAAGCGAGATGTTGTAGAGATGGAGAGGGAGAGATAATTGAGATAAGGGGAATAGAGTGAGAGAGGTGGTGGATGAGACACACACACACACACACACACACACACACACACACACACACACACACACACACACACACACCTGCAGTAATAAAGGGGCATCGTAAGAGGTACCATAAGTGTCCTACCTGCCTGCCACAACACCTCAAGTGGCGGCGAGGAATTACCTACATTAGCAGAGTTTCTCAAGACCTTGGCTGCCGAGTGTTGTTGTGTTGGTCTGTTGCTGTGTCTGTGGGTGTTGCTGCTCAGACACCTCAAGCACCACAAACCAAACACCACAAACAAACACCTGGGACAAACACCTCATTAGAAGATTAAGATGATGACAGGTAAGGCCAACGGTAACCCTCACAGCCTCCTCTCATTGGCCTGAAGAGCGAGGAATCCCCCGCTACCTCACACTTCATGAGGAAGGTGATGAGGGAGCGGCTCAACTCTGGAGGTGATAACAAGGATGAGATTCAACCAACTCTCTCTCTCTCTCTCTCTCTCTCTCTCTCTCTCTCTCTCTCTCTCTCTCTCTCTCTCTCTCTCCCTCTCTCTCCCTCTCTCTCTTCCCTAAAGACTTCCTCATTGTTCCAGAAATATCCTCACTGTCTCGGTACACTCCGGGTATATTGTTCCACCCAGCCACCGACCTCCGGCTGAACAGAATCGTCCTAGAAATGAACAACAGAAGTACAAAACATTTAATTAATTCCACCCCCCCCCCCCAAAAAGAAGCAATAATAAACTTTTCCATTTACTTTTCGAGAAACAATGTATGATTTAAATAAAGTTATCCTAGTGAACTTAAAGGTAAAAGGGGATATTTTTATTATTATTGTTTATTCATAATTAAATGTACAAGTAGAGATACAGACATAAAACATACGGAATACATAAATTCCCAGGCGGTTACAGTATTATAAATTCATTCAGATGTATAGGTACAAATTCAGGTTTAATTAACAGTAACTACAGGTTAGAGTAAAGCCCAGGTGTTGAAAGTTATCATAAACTTAATACCTTAACCTAAATATGAATTGTAGTTAGGATGCATTTAACTTCATATCTATTTAATATCTTAACTTATATATACAATGACAAGTATTTCAGATGTACGTAACTGAGTCACATAATTTTCTCTTAACTTATGTAGTAAAGTAGTAATTAATTCTAGATACACTTAAGTTAGTTATACAGTAGATACATCATAGTCTAGTATCCACAAATACTCGTGGTTGTGTTGAGGAAGTTCTGAGCGGCAGGAGGGTGTACTGACCATCAGAACGCCACACACACTCAGACGACTCGAGTGGCGGTGATAGGGACAAGATCGGGTTAAGTGTATGATGCATCTGGTCAATGTTTGCGGCGTCCTTCAAGGCGTCGAGCCGTATAAGGAACCTTCTCTGTTTGTTGTGGTGCCAGCCTTCCTAATGTGTTGTGTTGTGTTCCATGTGTTGTATTGTGTTGTGTTTTGTTGTGCTTTGCTGTATTGTGTTGTGTTCCATGTGTTGCAGTGTGTTGTGTTTTGTTGTGTTGTGTTGTATTATGTTGTGTTCCATGTGTTGTGTTGTGTTGTGTTCCATGTGTTGTATTGTGTTCCGTGTGTTGTGTTGTGTTGTTATTCTTACATTAGTGATGGCCCTCGCCTGTGAGAACTTAGCCAAAACCTCAGCAAATGGTAGCCAATGTATCCTAACCTAACCCAAACCAACCTAACCTAACTTAACCTAACCTAACTTAACCTCACCTCACCTCAACCTCAACCTCACCTCACCTCACCTCACAATGCGGGCAGCTAACCAGACAAACGGCTCTAAACCAGCTTCAATAACTAACACAATGCATACGTTGGCCCACACTGTGAACTGGGTCGTCGTCCTACTAACTACTGTACTACCATCCCTCTCAATGTGATGTATTTCCTTCTTTGTGTACAAACCTCTGTCCTGCGTGGCAGTGAACAGTGGCATTACCTACATGAATCTGACCGACGTATATGTATGTATGTGTGCGTGTGTGCATGTATATGTACATGTACATGTATATGTTTGTATATGTGTATGTACGTATATGTATATATGTGTGTGTGTGTGTGTGTGTGTGTACATATATGTATATGTACTGTCAATGAATATGATGCAACTCTTTGTGTACGAACCTCTGTCCTGCATGGCAGTGAACAGTGACATTACCCACATGAATCTGACCTCTATACATTTATAGTTGTTAATGAATATGATGTATTTCTTTGTGTGTGAACCTCTGTCCTGCATGACAGTGAGAAGTGATACCACCCTCAGTGTCAAGACCTGACTGAATTACTCAGAATAAGCAAACTGTACTACAAGCTCTCCCAATAAATTTGTTAAACTAAACTCTCAACTATCCACACCCCACTCTAAAGCTTCTTTCTTTCATCCCTTTCCTTCTCTACCACACAAATAGAAGTGAATAATCCTTCTACCTACTCACCCCCTCCCACCCATGACCTCCCACTCACCCCCTCCCACCCATGTTCTCCCTCAACCCCTCCCATGACCTCCCACTCACCCACTCCCAACCATGACCTCCCACTTATCCTCTCCCTCCCCCCTCCCACCCACGCTGTCCCTTCACCTCCCAACTAAGACCTACCACTCACCTTCTACTGATGACCTCCACTCAACCCCTCTCACCCATAACCTCCCACTCACTCCCCTCCACCCACCCCCTCCCACCCCTCGTCATCCTACAATGAAATGACGTAGATTATTCCTCAACTTGTAATGTTTGCTTCTAAAGTTACGAGGGAAGAGGCCTGTCTGTCTGGTCTGTCTGTCTGTCTGTCTGTCTGTCTGTCTGTCTGTCTGGTCTGTCTGTCTGCTCTGTCTCTCTGTCTGTCTGTCTGATCTGTCTCTGTCTGTCTGTCTGGTCTGTCTGTCTGTCTGTCTGGTCTGTCTGTCTGTCTGTCTGTCTGTCTGGTCTGTCTGTCTGATCTGTCTCTTTGTCTGTATGTCTGTCTGTCTGTCTGGTCTGTCTGGTCTGTCTGTCTGTCTGTCTGTCTGTCTGATCTGTCTCTCTCTGTATGTCTGTCTGTCTGTCTGGTCTGTCTGTTACTACTACTACTGTATACCTCAGTTTAGTCTTGGCAGAAAAGATTGTTAATATTCTTTATGGTTATACTTGAGGGAATAATCCTTGTATATATAAATACTAGAGAGAGAGTTGGTGTGCAGTTCAGGCCAGCAACTCGAGCACTGAAGCAGAGTCCTGATACGGTCATTGTCAAGAGGTCAGAGGTCACCCACTATACACCTCTACCCTCTCTATCCACCTCTATCATCTATCGCTAACACCAACACCATTCTAGATCTATCTCTATACACTAAACTATCCTATCACTATCCCCCCTCCTCCCCCAGGGTCGAAGGTTTAGCAACAAACTGGTCTCAAATCTCAATTTGTATTCGATAAAACCAATCCTGTATGTCGAAAATTCCCCACTGGGTAATTACGGTTATTGGCGATACAGTCCCAGAGCAATTTCACCGCCATATTGTTTTTTATTTAGGGGAGGTAGAGTGGTGTTAGCTAGGCGGGGTGATGAGTCTTTCATTTTCGTCTAATAGGAAATAATAAGTTTACCGGGTTTTTTGGGGGGTTAAGAAGGGGGTGGATGGGAATAGGAAAGGAGGAAGGAGTGGTTGTGCTGACGATAACACAGTCTCAGTGCCATTTGACGCCATATTTAATGAAGTTTTTTCTTTCTTTTTACGTTGGGATCTTATGAGTTTTTAAAGACATTTTTATCTATTTAATCTGGTGCTTAAATGAAGAATACCTTAAGCTGCCTCACTCACTCCACCAACTGACTGATCCCTAAAGTTACTCTCTCTCTCTCTCTCGTAGCAGGTACTGTATAACGTAAAGTCATGTTCTGATTTACCCCGTCAAGAGTGCCTTATTATGTTCTGAGTGGCTGGTGGTCTGATTGACAGGTAATCTGAGTGACTGAACTCTGAAATGCCATAACTGTGAGTGGCTGTTATCTGGGTGGTTGTATATACTCAGGTGTGATTAGCCAGGTTGGTTTCTGAGTGGCTGTCCCTCAGAAGGACCGGGATCTGAGTGGCTGTCCCTCATTATAACACAGCCTAACGACCTGTGGCTCTTCAGTACCTCGCCGCCACTCAGAGTTACTTATACTAGTCCTACACTACGAAAACTTACTTACTTCAACCTACTTAAATGCACTTAATGGGAAAATGAGAGTTAGGAGATGTACATGTAATTACTTAAACCTTCCCACCAGTAGTGACTCACTTAACGAAGAATAGTGACTCACTTAACGAAGAATACTGACTCACTTAACGAAAAATACTGACTCACTTAACATAAGAATGGAAATGACCTATTATTGCATACTGGGCAGTCCGTTTACACAACTATTGCTCATATAAGCATCCAACCTATGTTTGAAGCTATTCAGCGTATTCCAGTTAATGATGATATTTGGTAACTTGTTCCATTCATCCCACTCTGTTTCCAAACCAATTTTTACAATTTCGCCCTAAATCTAAATTTGTCTAATTTAAAACCAATTGTTACTAGTTCTCTCCTGGTTGGATAGTTTGAATACCTAATGTCCCTTTGTTTAGCCCTGGCTTCCATTTATACCTATCAGGTCGCCCTCGCTCTACGTCTTGAGTGCAAATTAAGACGCTTTAACCTGTCTCTGTACTCAAGGTTTCCTAATGCCGGATTAGTCTTGTCATTCTCCTCTGTATTCTTTCCAAGGAATCTATCCATTCTGTACCGTGACCAGAACTGCACTGCGTAATCAGGTGAGGTCTCTAAGCGCAAGATATAATCTTAAGATGACCTCGTTAGTCTTGTAACTAACACTCCTTTGTATGAACCCAAGTACTTTATTAGCCTTGTTACTGAAGGAAGAGTACTGCCCTTAACGAAGAGTACTGACTCACTTAACGAAGAGTACTGACTCATAACGAAGAGTACTGACTCATAATGAAGAGTACTGACTCATAACGAAGAGTACTGACTCACTTAACGAAGAGTACTGACTCATAACGAAGAATACTGACTCACTTAACGAAGAGTACTGACTCATAACGAGTACTGACTCCTTAACGAAGAATACTGACTCATAACGAAGAATACTGACTACTTGAAGAATTTCACTAACAAAAGAATAGCTCACTTAACGAAGAATACTGACTCACTTAACGAAGAATACGACTCCACTTAACGAAGAATACTGACTCATAACAAAGAATACTGACTCATAACGAAGAATACTGACTCCTTAACGAAGAATACTGACTCATAACGAAGAATACTGACTCACTTTACGGACATTGGTGATGAAAATAATGAACATTGTGTGGATCATTTAACGAACATCAGTGACTCGATTAACGAACAACAGTGACGTATTTAACGAAGTATAGTGACTCATTTAACGAAAGCAGTGACTCACGAAGCCAGTACGAGTCGTTTTCACAACTCTGCAGTTTCGTAATGATTTTGGCTCTGTCAGTGAATGGGTGAGTCAGTCAGTTAGTCAAAGATAAGCAGACAGAAAATGAGGACATAAAAACACAAACAGCGATAACATACACAGAGTCATTTATATACTTACACATACACTGAGAGACATACACACCAACAGTGATACACACACACAGCAATAATGTACACAGACTGGCACTAAAACACACACACACACACACACACACACACACACACACACACACACACACCAAGAATCCCAGTTTTAGAGTTAAGTGTCTGTCGCCGTAACTGTTCAAAATATGTATGTAATTCAATCCTTTGGAAACTGCCCCTCCCCCTCCCCCCACTCCCCCCCTCCCCTCTTCACCCTCCTCTGGCAGCGTCAACACAGTGCTACTTCACACACACTCACAAGGACGATCATCCCATGTCTCTGTTATGGTAAAGTGAGCCGTAATGCCTTCCATCATGTAGGTCCGTCACATTCTGTCATCCAAATTGGAAACATGAATTAACCTTTATGAAGTGGACCTGTCGCCTCCTCCTCTTACTCCTCTTCTTCTTTCTTCTTCTCTTCCCATCCCATTCTCTTCCTTCCTTCACGGAGGTAAGTACAGAGGGAGAGTGAGAGGGGGTAAGGAAAGGAAAAGGGGGTGTGAGTAATTAAGCGTGGAAGATAATTATGATAAGTGAGAGAGACAAACATATGACACTACATACCAGGAGTAAAGGACTATATCCATGACCTTTAACCCCTCTTGACCCCTGACCTAGAGCCTCAAGAACCTTATTTACGTCACCACCTGACTAGATTGACCTTGACCTCTATCCTAGTTCAGAAAGACGCCTGCGAGATTCTCAAGAGGTTCGTAGGCTAGGTTAGGTTAGTTAGGTTAGGTTAGGTTGAGTTAGGTTAGGTTAAGTTGGGTTTAGGTTAGGTTAGGTTAGGTTAGGTTAGGTTAGGATTTTCTTAACTTGTGAGGTAAAGATAGTATGGTAATGGATGTTTAAGGTTCGTAAAGTGTAAATATTCCCTTAAGGTAAAGTAAAAGCAATATTAAGGTGTTAGTGGTGGTGTAAGTGGTGGTTGTAGTGGTGGTAGGGGCCCTAGTTGATGGTGGTGATGGTGGTAGGTGCCTGGGTGAAGGTGGTGATGGTGGTAGGTGCCCCAGGTGATGGTGGTAGGTGCCCCAGGTGAAGGTGGTGATGGTGGTAGGTGCCCTGGGTGAAGGTGGTGATGGTGGTAGGTGCCCCAGGTGATGGTGGTAGGTGCCCTGGGTGAAGGTGGTGATGGTGGTAGTGCCCTGGGTGAAGGTGGTGATGGTGGTAGGTGCCTGGGTGAAGGTGGTGATGTGTGGTTGCCCAGGTGAAGGTGGTGATGGTGGTGGGTGCCTGGGTGAAGGTGGTGATGGTGGTAGGTGCCCCAGGTGAAGGTGGTGATGGTGGTAGGTGCCCTGGGTGAAGGTGGTGATGGTGGTAGGTGCCCAAAGTGAGGAGGTGATGGTGGTGGGTTCCCAGGTGAGGTGGTGATGGTGGTAGGTGCCCTGGGTGAAGGTGGTGATGGTGGTAGGTGCCCTGGAGTGGTGGTGATGGTGGTAGGTGCCCAGGTGAAGGTGGTGATGGTGGTAGGTGCCCTGGGTGAAGGTGGTGATGGTGGTAGTGCCCCGAGGAGGTGGTGGTAGGTGCCCCAGGTGAGGTGGTGATGGTGGTGGTGGTGATGGTGATGGTAGATGCCAAGTGAAGGTGGTGATGGTGGTGATGGTTGCCCCAGGTGAAGGTGGTGATGGTGGTGGGTGGTGGGTGATGTGCATGCCCAAGTGAGGTGATGGTGGTAGGTGCCCCAGGTGAAGGTGGTGATGGTGCTAGGTGGTAGGTGATGGTAGATGCTAAGTGAAGGTGGTGATGGTGGTAGGTGCCCCAGGTGAAGGTGGTGATGGTGGTGGGTGGTAGGTGATGGTAGATGCCCCAAGTGAGGGAGGTGATGGTGGTAGGTGCCCCAGGTGAAGGTGGTGATGGTGGTGGTGCCCAGGTGAAGGTGGTGATGGTGGTAGGTGGTGGTGATGGTAGATGCCCCAAGTGAGGTGATGGTGGTGGTGCCCAGGTGAAGGTGGTGATGGTGGTGCCCCAGGTGAAGGTGGTGATGGTGGTAGGTGGTAGGTGATGGTAGATGCCCCAAGTGAGGGAGGTGATGGTGGTAGGTGCCCCAGGTGAAGGTGGTGATGGTGGTAGGTGCCCCAGGTGAAGGTGGTGATGGTGTAGGTGGTAGGTGATGGTAGATGCCCCAAGTGAGGGAGGTGATGGTGGTAGGTGCCCCAGGTGAAGGTGGTGATGGTGGTAGGTGCCCCAGGTGAAGGTGGTGATGGTGGTAGGTGGTAGGTGATGGTAGATGCCCCAAGTGAGGGAGGTGATGGTGGTGCTCCAGGTGAAGGTGGTGATGGTGGTAGGTGCCCCAGGTGGTGGTGATGGTGGTAGGTGCCCCAGGTGAAGGTGGTGATGGTGGTAGGTGCCTGTGTGGTGTGATGGTGGTAGCTCTGGTGAAGGTGGTGATGGTGGTAGGTGCCTGAGTGAAGGTGGTGATGGTGGTGCCCCAGGTGAAGGTGGTGATGTGGTAGGTGCCCCAGGTGAAGGTGTGGTGATGGTGGTAGGTGCCCAGGTGAAGGTGGTGATGGTGGTAGGTGCCCTAAGGTGAAGGTGGTGATGGTGGTAGGTGCCCTGGGTGAAGGTGGTGATGGTGGTAGGTGCCCCAGGTGATGGTGGGTAGGTGCTGTGAAGGTGGTGATGGTGGGTAGGTGCCCTGGGTGAAGGTGGTGATGGTGGTAGGTGCCCTGGGTGAAGGTGGTGATGGTGGTAGGTGCCCCAGGTGAAGGTGGTGATGGTGGTAGGTGCTGGGTGAAGGTGGTGATGGTGGTAGGTGCCCCAGGTGAAGGTGGTGATGGTGGTAGGTGCTCTGGGTGAAGGTGGTGATGGTGGTAGGTGCCCCATGAGGGAGGTGATGGTGGAGGTTCCAGGTGAAGGTGGTGATGGTGGTAGGTGCCTCTGGGTGAAGGTAGATGGTGGTAGGTGCCCTGGGTGAAGGTGGTGATGGTGGTAGGTGCCCCAGGTGAAGGTGGTGATGGTAGGTGCCCTGGGTGAAGGTGGTGATGGTGGTAAGTGCCCCAAGTGAGGAGGTGAGGTGGTAGGTGCCCCAGGTGAAGGTGGTGATGGTGGTAGGTGGTAGGTGATGGTAGATGCTTGAAGGTGGTGATGGTGGTAGTTGCCAGGTGAAGGTGGTGATGGTGGTAGGTGGTAGGTGATGGTAGATGCCCAAGGAGAGAGGTGATGGTGGTGGTCCAGGTGAAGGTGGTGATGGTGCTAGGTAGGTGATGGTAGATGCCCAAGTGAAGGTGGTGATGGTGGTAGGTGCCCGTGTGAAGGTGGTGATGGTGGTAGGTGGTAGGTGATGGTAGATGAAGTGAGGGAGTGTGATGGTAGGTGCCCCAGGTGAAGGTGGTGGATGGTGGTAGGTGCCCAGGAAGGTGGTGATGGTGTGGTAGGTGGTAGGTGATGGTAGGATGCCCCAAGTGAGGGAGGTGATGGTGGTAGGTGCCCCAGTGAAGGTGGTGATGGTGGTAGGTGCCCCAGGTGAAGGTGGTGATGGTAGGTGGTAGGTGATGGTAGATGCCCATGAGGGAGGTGATGGGTAGTGCCCAGGTGAAGGTGGTGATGGTAGGTGCCCAGGTGAAGGTGGTGATGGTGGTAGGTAGGTGATGGTAGATGAGTGAGGGAGGTGATGGTGGTAGGTGCCCAGGTGAAGGTGGTGATGGTGGTAGGTGCCTGGTGAAGGTGGTGATGGTAGGTGGTAGGTGATGGTAGATGCAAGTGAGGGAGGTGATGGTGGTAGGTGCCCAGGTGAAGGTGGTGATGGGGGGTGAGGTGAAGGTGGTGATGGTGGTGCCGGTGAAGGTGGTGATGGTAGGTGCTGTGTGAAGGTGGTGATGGTGGTAGGTGCCCGGTGAAGGTAGGATGGTGGTGGTGGTGTGAAGGTGGTGATGGCAGTGGGTGAAGGTGGTGATGGTGAAGGTGGTGATGGTGTGAAGGTGGTGATGGTGTGGGTGGTGGGATTATGGTGGTGATGGTGTAAGGTGGTGATGGTGTGAAGGTGGTGATTATGGTGGTGGGTGTAGTGGTGATGGTGTGAAACAGGTGATTATGGTGGTGGTGGTGTAGGTGGTGATGGGTGTGTGGGGTGATGGTGAAACAGGTGATTGTGGTGATGGTGTAGGTGGTGATGGTGTGAACAGGTATTGGTGGTGGTGGTGGTGTAGGTGGTGATGGTGGTGGTGATGTGTGAAACAGGTGATTTGGTGGTGTGGTGTGTAGGTGGGTGATGGTGTGAAACAGGTGATTATGGTGGTGGTGTGTAGGTGGTGATGGTGTAAACAGGTGATTATGGTGGTGGTGTGTAGGTGGTGATTGGTGGTGATGTGTGAAGGTGGTAATATGGTGGTGGTGGTGTAGGTGGTGATGGTGTAGGTGGATGGTGTGAAACAGGTGATTATGGTGGTGGTGGTGGTGTAGGTGGTGATTATGGTGGGGGTTGAGTGTAGGTGGTGATGGTGTAAACAGGTGATTATGGTGGGGTGAGTGTAGGTGGTGGAGTATGGTGGGGGAAGGTGGTGAGTATGGTGGGTGGTGAAGGTGGTGGTGGTGGTGAGTGCAACTGGTGATGAGGGTGCGTGAAGGTGTGGTGAGAGTGGGGGGTGGTGTGAAGGTGGTGAGTAGTGGTGGTGAGGTGAACTGGTGATTATGGTGGTGTGTGTGTAGTGGTGATTATGGTGGTGTGTAGGTGGATATGGTGTGTAGGTGGTGATTGGTGGTGTGTGTGTGTGGTGTGGTGATGGTGGTGGTGGTGTGTAGGGTGAATTGTAATAAAGAAGATAATATTTCCAGCCTTACCTCAAGGGGCCATGATCTATTACTGAGCAATAGAAGGGTATGAATGATTTCAGTCTTGAGGACTTAAACTTTACCTTATTAACTTGGTAATGAAAAATGGTTCACCATATTATTACTAATTACTCAGCCTTACCTCCAGCATTTTGAGGAGGAACTCAAACACCTGTGAAGCATTAACATTTGCTTGGTGACTGCAGCAACCCAGATGTTGGCACGCTGAGGAGATAAGAGAAAATTGTTTAATGATGCATACACAGAAAAATTTAGGAAAACATTAAGATAACTTAAAAAAAAGTAAATCTGACTCTTTGCTGAAAGTACATACATATATCCCTTAAACAACGAGGGGTTAGGTTAATGAAAACACTGCAAAGACCCAAAACCACGATGTTCACCTATGGGAAGCAAAAAAATAATAATAAATAAATAAAAAATCCATAAAAAAAAATTCTTTCCACATATGCTTTTTATTTTATACAGTGAACCCTAACTTTACGCGGTCAATTGAACCCATTGACCCACGGAGGCCCGGGAGAAACATGTAAAGTGAACAACATAACATATGGGATTAATTGAAATAGAGACCGACGATACCAAACTCCACTTTTTCCCGACACAATGCCTATGTTCTAGTAAAAATAGCATCTTAATTTTATGATGGTACACTACACAATTAATATTTAAGAGAAATAGAGAAATACAGTCGCCAAGTTAATGTCCATTCAAAAATGGACAATTCTCACACTGGCTTCTGAGAAATGTTTGGGGAAAACACTAGATTTTTAGATATAGTAATAAATAATACCAAACTAAAGTTATGATAATATAATTGACATTGCTGGATTTTGTAAGACCAGGAATATTTTGAATATAAATGTCATATATTTTGCACAAAAGATAACATATTTACTCAGAGTAAACAAAATACTTACATTAGATCTAAAATTTGTACAGTATGTCTAATGCAAAATCGATGTTTATATTCAAAATATCATCAAATTGTAAGAATTCAGCAATGTAAATTGTATTCTGGCGGTAATTTGTATGAATTTTATGAGCTAAAAAAAAAGTTATACTACCTGCATATATGAGTAGATGCACAGCGTAAAGTGAGAATTCCGGTTCAGGCAGGGTACCGCGTAAATGTAGAAACTGTAGAAACACGGTGTACAAAAAAAGACGTGTAAAGCGGGTATTACTGTAGTTTTATATTATATTTTCTTTTGCCGTATTGTTTTAATAGAGTGGCAGAATTGTTAAAAAAGTCCGTCTTTCTGAGACACGTGCCGGGAGTCAGCTGGCTGGCATGCCAGTCAGCTGTGGCCTGCGAGAGATGGAAATGCACGTTGTCATTGTAACAAATAATGAAAATGTAAAAGTTGTGGAAAAACCATTCCACTACTCTAATATGACATAGAAATAAAGAAAATATAATATAAAACTATAAAATAAGAAATATTCTGTCTCTCAAGATGCAGTGTCTAACTGGCAGCATTCGTTGCACTCAGGGCAATGCACTTGTGCCGAGCAGGAAGTCAGGCGACGTGACATCACAAGAAACCGTGAGTGCACCACAGAGGGTGAGGCCGCAAATGTTTAAACCCATATAGTTTAAGAGATATGTGCAGGTCACAAATCATTACTGTACTACACACATATAGCAATATCACCGGGTCTTAGAGTTGAAAATGTTGACGGCTTAGGACATACAGTGTACTGTATACAGTAGAACCTCAATAAATTGACTAATTGGGGCAGATGCCAGTCCAAAAAATATGAAAGTCCGAAAATGTAATAGTATTTTCTTGAATAACTACTACCAAACGCCTTTTCCTTTAACCTTACGCTTCAGGTGACATTCCAGAACATCACTGGCGCACTCGGTGACGTTCCAGAACATCCAAATGGCAACCCGGGTAGTTCCAGAATGTTACCATGCACCCTGAGATTTCCAGAACGTGCTTTTTCCGCCATGAATGCCTAGCCGGTTAACAGGTTCCAGTGTGTCTATTTGCCTGTCACCAACGCCGCCACACAGGGGAAGCTTCCTGAACATAATTACCTACTCTAGTTTGTTTCATTTCCATTGTTTGTCCATTTTATCATGTTGTATCAAAGTAATATTGCTAAAAGTAGTGTAGTATTACAGTATAGTCTCGATTTACACGGATTTCCTTTACGGGGTTGGTCATTTACATGCACCTGGCCAGACCGGCAATTATTAGTTATGCGGTACATTACATCATTTTCAAGGAAGCAGCATCGGGCAGGGTGCCATCTAGGCCCCAGTCAACAAAACATTACAGAGTTCTTCACCTCACCCGCCACAGCCAGCCCAAGTCAGTGATAGTGAGGATATGAACTTGAGGGTTTGACAAAGAGGCCCTGCAAGCCTCTGTGGTGGATAGTGATACAGGTGATAAGGATACAGGTGGGGCCAATAATCTGCCCCTGCACTCGAAACCAACCCCCATCCCCGTGTGCCCAGCCATCTCTTCTACTACGTAAGTGTTAAAAACCTAATATTATTGATATTTCTCTTAAATATTAATTGTGTGTGCATACCATCATAAAATTAAGATGTTATTTTACTACAACGCACGTATTGTGTCGGAAAAAGGGTAGTCTGGGGTCGCCTAGTCTCTATTTCAATTAATCCCATATGTTCTGTTATTTTTCGCTTATGAAGCCGCTTTATGAGGACCTCCATGGGTTTAATTGATCGCAGAAACCGAGACTATACCGTAGTGTAAAATAACGCTACGATTATGTTATAAATGTATTTATTTGTGGAATTATTAGTATTTTATACATTATTTGCTCTACGAAACACAAAGACAGCCAGACAGCTTGGCAACCAACTGCGTGTGTGTTGCCGAGCACTTTTTATGAAAAATTATGCAAATAAATGAGTTATTTACAGGAAATAGGTATTATGACCAGTAAATATATGCATTACTGGCCATCCCGGATACAAAGGCAAGCAGAAAATAGCCCCTAAGTGCGCGAGTGACCACGAGCGTCAGCTGCCAAAAAACAGTCCCTTTATCTCCCACGCCACTGCTGCCACAGGGAAGTTTCTAAATGGTCAATATATAGTTTTTCTTACTTCTTTTGATTGTTTAATAATTTAAAAAGGTTACAAATTATTTTTGGAAATGTTTTGATTTTTCTCGATTTACCTCTGGGGAAACACGGCCAGGGGCAAAAGGGTTAAATTAAAATTTACGCTAAATAGAATTTCTGTTATTTTCACTCAATTTAGAAAGCTAGTTCACTAAATCGAGCGTGATTCCGTTAAATTCCATGCCAAATGCGCAGCTTGGCGCATGGGGTTTGTTTATATCCGCTCAGTCTGTGTCCTGTCACCACATGAAGTGCTGTTCATTGTTACCTCTTGGTCTACATCTCAGACAACTAACTACTGTGCTTAGACATCATGCTGAATGTCTCTCAGATATCTCAGAAACGAAGTGGTGTGGGGAAGAATGCAACAGCACCTTTGCTTACCGTATATAAATATTCACCTTAATGAATAACACCAAGTTATTCACCAAGTGAGTCACCATGTTATTCAAGACTCTAGATCACTTGGCTTGCATCTCTCTCAAAGGTCAAGCCAGGGTCAGCTGATTCAGTAAACACTGCTCGCTCGCTACCACTCTCTCACGGCCCAGAGAGGAGCAGTTCACTTCATATCTCAAAGTGCTATTAACAACACTTCCCTGGAGAGAATTCATAATTTATTCTCTCAGATTATATCTATGTATATACCTGCTACTTAATAAACAGAAAATGCCAAGAAGTGTTTACATCAAGCCCTACCACTTAAGGGTTCCAGAACTTAATTAAAACAATTGGTGTTATACCAAAACAGCTATCACACTTGGTAGCAAACGGTGAGACAAATACTATAGGCTAGTGCAATACTCAAAAACAATAATTATATTGAAGAGCCAAGTGACACAAGTGACACTAAGTGAATCATCATCAAACAAAGCATTTTCAAGGAAAATAAGTGGACAGTTGTTATAAACACTTGCAAAACATGTACACAGAAATACAGTGGTAACAAAGACAATATAAATACTTGCTGACACATGAGTCAAACTCCCCAGCACCAGCTAACAGCTCATGGTCAGCCGAGTGGAGCCGACATTAACCGAGCCCACCCGAGTGTTGTCTCAGTGTCCCAGCAGCTAACGGCCAGCCAGCCAGCACTACAACACAGGAGTACTAGGAGGTTGTCATCGTGGTTCCAGACAAGCAAGCAGCATTGCTTAAACAATCAAGCCTTTCCAGTGTGCAAGAAAGGTCAGCCCCGAGTTGGTCGCCACAAGAAAGGTCAGCCCCGGTTTGATCGCCACAAGAAAGGTCAGCCCCGGTTAATCGCCAGAAGACGTGCGACGTCATCCTTCCCAGAGTAGGACATCATCGACTTCTGACGTCACCACCCGGCGTCGAAACTCTACTTAACTCTTCAGTTAGGTAGATCACAAACAATCATTATTTTACAGAATACACAAACACAAGTGAATTTCAAGAAGTCTTCACACGTAGTCAATATAAAATAAGCTCTTTGCAACGCCTATAAGCAAAACTAAATAAACAAACTTATAAAGTAAGAGAGGGCTCTCACAAAGTATATACAGGTACTCTTCGACTTGCGATACCCAGTCATACGACCATCTAGTCGATAAAAATATTTTCAAATTAGGTATTTTCGAAGTCCGACATTAGTGATCGCTATGTACTGACAAAATTTTTTTGCAATTGCCTTAAAATGGCTATGTATTTTCTATATTATTTTAGATTTTCGATTTTAATTAATTCATTTTACTTCAATCTGGTCGCCGTGTTCAACCTTGTCAAAAGTCGGGACTGACTGTATATAGATACTCCCGACTTTCGACCACCCGACATATGCATCACCTCAGTTCATACAAAATTTTGTCCAATTACGTAATTCGAGTCCCAACATCAGTGATTGGCGCTTGTGTACTGACAAAATTTTCGTTTGTAATTCACTTTAAAATGGCTGGCAAGCTTAAAAGTGAGTTTTGTGGTGCTGAGAAGAAAAAGAGACACCCAATTTAAATTTTCTATGTATAATTTAAGCATTTTCGACTTACGACCTGGATTTGGGTCCCTAACCCCGTCGTAAGTCGGGGAACAGCTGTACTTTTAATAATTTTAATTTTCCTAAGAAATATTAGCAAACCAGAGCAAAGAACATTTAGGTCCATGGGCGCTGCTTGACCCGTCAGTTGCTTTGACACAGGTGCCCGAGGAGGTGGGAAACAGAGTTGACAATTGTTTTTTGTGGGAATATTATTTAATTCACTCTAGTAATGATACAATGTTTCTTATTATGTTATCATAGGTAAATGCATGGCTTACATACGGTAATTTGTTTATCACTACATTAGTAATGTACTGTATTTTTGGTGTTAGTTATATCATTTATTAATCGGCGGAAAATACGGACAATCTGCTATTCCGGACAGGTGGCCCCCTTTTTAGTCCAGATCTTCGAGGGTTCACTGTATGTTGATTTACAATGAGTCAGGACTTCATGCTCCGCCACAGCAACAAACCAAAAAATCTTCTGAAACTACAGTCTCCCGACTCATACTCTAACTACCTCGGCCCAACCACCCGCAATTACTAACCTGCCTCAGTCCAGAATTCGACCATCCACACAATATTACCTACGCGCGAGTCGGTACCCAAAATTATTTTCAAATGACACTCACATTTTCTATACCGAAACGTTTCCGGCCCAGTACCTAGAGCATCGAATGGCTTGGGTTGCCGCGTGGCTACAGCACCCACGCTGTAGCAGCTTAGTTGGTGTTTGGCTGTCGTTGTATCCGCAACTAATCGCGCTGTGTACTGACAATATTTTCGTATTTAATTGACTTTAGAATGACTGGAAAGCGTACAAGTGACAGTGCTGGTAGTTTCTCAGAAGAAAAGGAGACGAAAATGAAAATAATAATGCAGTATGAAAATGGAAAAACTGTAGCATCAATTTCACGCGACCTAGGCTTCTCGCATTCAACCATATCTACTATTTTGAAGGACAAGGAATGTATTCGTGAGGTAGTGAAAAGATCAGCATCTTTAAAGGGAACTATATAACTAAGAAAGACAAGGTCCCATTCACGAGATGGAAAAATTACTTGTAATGTGGATGGAAGACCAGATACAAAGGCATGTACCCTTAAGCCTTCTAACCCTACAAGCTAAGGCAAGAAGCCTTTTCGAAAGCCTGAAGGAGCAGGCAAGAGAATGAGGCAGCAAACCTTCACAGCAAGTCATCGGTGGTTTAACAGATTTAAGAACCGCTACAGTTTACATAATGTTAAGGTGAGTGGAGAGGCAGCTAGTGCTGATGTTGTTGCTGCCGAAGCTTTTAAGGAGGAGCTAGATCATGTCATCGTGAAAGGAAATTATTTGCTTGAGCAAATATTCCATGTGGATGAAACTGGATTATTATGGAAGTGCATGCCTGAACGGACATACATCCGCAAAGAGGCGAAAACAATGCCAGGATTCAAGGACCGAATTACACTTCTGTTGAGGGGGAATGTAGCTGGTTTCAAGATAAAGCCCTTCATGATCTATCATTCAGAGCTCAAGAGCTTTTAAACATGTCAGAGAGCACACACTGCCAGTGTTTTATCGCAGTTACAAGAAAGCCTGGATGACCCTAGTACTGTTTGAGGATTGGTTCATGAATTGTTTCAGTCCTCGAGCCAAGGAGTGTTGTCTGCAACAAGGGATTGCATTCAAGATTTTAATAATTTTGGATAATGCTCCGGAACACCCACCACACCTGGAAGACACTACCTATGTCATCCAACCCATGGATCAAGGTGCTATTGCAGCTTTTAAAGCTAATTATTTACGAATGACCTTCGCTCAGGCTGTTGCTGAAGGTGAGAAAACACTCAGGCAGTTTTGGGAAGACTAAAACATTTTGACATGTATAAAGAACATTATTGCAGCATGGGATGAGGTTGCAGAACAGGGCATGAATGGAATATGGAAGAAAGTCCTGTAAAGATATGTGAACAGTTTCAAAGGATTTAATGAAGATGAAGCAATTTCTGAGATTAGTAACAAGATAGTGAAGTTGGGTAAACAGCTGGAGTTAGAAATTGATAATGAAGATGTTGTGCAATTGGTTGAAAGTTTAGCAGAAGAGCTAAGTAATGAGGATCTTATTAAACTGGAGGCACAGAAAATTGTAGAGGAAGAAGAGAGACAAAATGTAGAAGAACCTGCACCCCCAAAAAAATTTTCAGTGAAACAAATGGCAGAGGCATTTGCTACTATTAATAAGGGGATGCAAATGTTTGACGAAATGGATAAAAAAGTTGAGCTTTTTGCAAAAGTTGACAGAATGATCCAAGATGCACTTGCTTGCTACAGGGAGATTTACAATGAAAAGAAAAGGCAAACTGTGCAGCCTAAATTGGACATATATTGTAAAAAGTCCCCCACTGCTGTCTCCTCACGCCCCACCACTGCTGCCTCTTCACTCCCTAAAGATGATCCAATACCTTCAACAAGCAAGTATGTTAGCCTGTCTGAAGAAAGCAACATTGATGACCCACCCAGCACTGTCTCCTCCTCTGCTTCTTTCAATTAATGAAGTCTCCATGCTTAATTAAAAAATTATAGAGGCCCTGTGTGCATTCAGCTGACTACATTAAAGGTAAGTGCACAGTAACACTGTATCCATTCTTCATTATTGATTACTTTTACTGTACTGTATTTCATTTTAGATTATCTATGTATTATTTTTGCATTTTCGACTTACGACCTGGTCGTTGGTCCATAACCCCATCGTAAGTCGAGGAATGACTGTATATCATTTCTCACTTTTGATCTTTTTTCATTTTTGTATTTCTTTAGTAGTAGTAGTAGTAGTAGTAGTAGTAGTACAGGGGAACGAGAGCATCTGCCCCAATTCCGACAACTGCTACAGATATCGACTATGAGGCAACAGTCACTGAATGCCGCATAGATCTGCGGCTCCACTAATTTAACACAGATAGGATGGCTTCTTATGCATTAGGATATTTAATATTAAGGTAATTAAATGGTGGCGAAGGTGTGGCTATTGGGGGAGGCTGGAGGCCACGTTATTAAAAAAAAAAAAAGTAGTAGTAGTGAGTATATATAACTGATATTACACCAGTGAGACCATATATATAGTGGTTATTTGTGCCAAGGATATATAAACAAGTGCTTTGTGTGACAAACTCTTGTCCATAGTGTATCATTCTGATGTATGGATGGTCGCCATTAGGGGCCGTAGCCTACACACCCACGCATGTCGCTACTACCTGGACACAGCAGTCCAGCCTGTCACCTCTCTGCCCTTCCCTCATAAGAACCAGTATTATCTAGTGCCTGGGACCAAATCATATGTTCGGAGGCGGACGTAACTGCCGCCCAAGGTGCAGATCATTATGCCGGGTGACAGACATTGATGTGTCTGTTCTAACCAGTACCAAAAATGCACTAGCTGTGGTTGTGAGAGAAACAACCGACCATGTGTGTCTTGCATAAAGGGAAACAATTGCCGCAACCCTTATAACCTTAATGGCAGGGAGCCGACACAGGAGGTCACAGTGGATATCGCCGGGACCCAGCCACCCGCTGATATCCTAAACGATAGCAGTGAGTCTACTCAACCTGAAAATGTAGTACCAATAAACGCTGCTCCAATAGTAGCAGATGTCCACGAGGTGAATGAGAGACAGCCACCACAGTGGAATGGCATGTCGATGGAAAATGCAGACATATGAGTTAAAAAAACTTACTCAGAAATTGTCAGGTGGTCGCCAGCAAACCTGTTTGAACCACCTAAGTGTGCGGCCACCAAAGAAATGATTTGGGAGATGATTAGTCTCATAACTGAGTACACTCAAGACCGCCTCCTTGACCCGTTAGCTCTTCATATACTGGCAATAATACCACATCTATTCTGTCAGAGGACACACACAAAGACTAAGCACAAAGAAAATGCGGCAGCAATGAAGAGAAGACTGACACTGTGGCAGAAGGGGGCCCTTGATGATCTCCTATGTGAAGCAAGAACACTGCAGGAGAGACTAAAATCTGCAGGAGACGGAAAGCAAAACACTGATGATGCTGCAAGGAAATTTGGAAACAAAATGCGTGTGGGAAAAGTGTCTTTGGCGGTAAGATCTCTCACAGAGGAATCCACCAGTGTCAGTCCTACCAATAAACAGAGAGACATTAAAACAACTGAAAGAAAAACATCCCTCTGCAAGTGATGACGAAGGCATCAGGTTTCAGGGTGCCTATATCACACCAAATGCTGTCCTGTTCGAGAAAATAACAGGAGGGATCGTGTGGAAAAAGGCACTGAAGACTCAGGGAGGTGCCGGCCCCTCAGGTCTGGATGCAAACGGATGGAGAATCATCCTCAGCACTAACAAGTTTGGCCCCGCAGCAAGTGATCTCTGCACGGCCATTGCCGTCCTTGCAAGAAAGCTGGCATCCTCATGCTGCCATCACCTTCATGCTCTGACGGCCTGCCGCCTCATTCCCCTGGATAAGAATCCAGGATGTAGGCCAATAGGAGTGGGGGAAGTGCTGAGGCAAATCATCGGAAAATGCATAATGGAGGTGGTAAAGGACGATGTCAGGGCAGCAGCAGGGAACCTGCAAGTTTGTGCAGGCCAACAAGCTGGAGGGGAAGCTGCCATTCACGCCATGAGAACGATATTTGAGCCACGTGATTGTGAGGCCGTTCTCCTGGTCGACGCTTCAAACGCATTCAACATACTTAACCGCAAGGCCGCACTGCACAACATCAGGATCAATGTCCAAGCTTTGCAATGTACGTTGAAAACTAATATAGGAATCCATCAGACCTTTATATAGTAAACAACAAGGCCCTAAGAGGTGATACCATTTTACAATCAACCGAGGGAACAACACAGGGGGACCCTGGTCCAATGGCAATGTATGCAATATGCCTATCAGTGCTCCAACAAGAAATAAAATTTGAAACAACTGGGGTCAAACAAGTGGCGTATGCTGACGACCTTACAGGAGCAGGAAAAGTGGAGGGCATCAAAAAGTGGTGGGACTTGGTAACATCGCGAGGTCCACAAATAGGGTACCACCCAAACGCCAGCAAGTCCTTCCTCATCGTGAAGCCAGAACATTATGAACGGGCAAAGGAGGATTTTGGCGGAAGTGAGGTCAAAATAACTAAGGACGGCCAAAGACATCTAGGCGCAGTAATTGGCACTACGGACTTCAAGACCGAGTACAGTGGGGTATGCTATAACGAATCTAATTGGTTCTAGAACCTTGTTCGTTATAGCATTCGTTCGTTATATGATTAATCCGTTCCAGGCCCCCAAATACAACCACTTAACACTGAAAATTATAATATAAAATTGTAAAAATTGTAAAAAAGTGCATAAATATGCATCTAAACCCCTGAAATAAAGAATATCATTAATATTTGTAATAAAAAAACAATAAATTAGAAAAAAAAAATTTAAATAATGTTCGTTGTAGGAGTTTCGTTCGTTATAGCATTCTCAATTTTATAGGTAAAACCGTTCGTTATAGGAATATTCGTAGTAGGATCCGTTCGTTATAGCATACCCCACTGTACGTAGCGGGAAAGGTGAATGAGTGGGTTAGTGAAATCCAAGCTCTGTCTGAGATTGCTAACACAGAGCCACATGTGGCTTTCGCTGCATTCACCCATGGAGTCAAGCATCGTTGGAACTACCTGATGCGTACTATCCCTGATATCGGACCCCTCCTCCACCCTCTGGAAGAAGCTATCAATGTCAAGTTCATTCCCAAATTAGTGAAACACACTCACTTAACCCCAGCAGAAAGAGCACTTCTTGCACTTCCATCAAGACTGGGAGGGATGGGACTAACCAATCCAGAGGAGATTGCAGCCACCGAACATCAAAATTCACTTAAGCTCACGGCAGCCCTCACGGACCACATAATAGCCCAGAATGCAACAGGGGAAGTGGATACCAGTGAAGTAAATAAGATTCGTAGGTCCATTACGACAGATCGACAGCACTGCCAAAATGATAAGTTGCAGCAACTGTTGCTGCAGGTATCAGAAAATTATAAAAAAAGTAGCTATAGCGCAGGAGGTGGGCGCCTCAAACTGGTTAACTACGTTACCGATAAGGGCAAATGGTTTCAGTCTTAATAAACAAGAATTTACAGATGCCAATGCTCTAAGGTACGGTCGGCCAGTAGAAGGTCTGCCCTCCCAATGCGTGTGTGGCTCTTCCTATGATGGCGATCATGCCATGGTGTGCAAGAAGGGGGGCCTCATATGCATGAGGCATGACAAGGTAAGGAACCTCACAGCAAATATGTTTCAGGAAATCTGCCGGGATGTCATGGTAGAACCGACCCTCCTTCCATTGGATGGTGAGATCTTCCAACACAGGACTTCAAACACATCTAACGAAGCCCGTGTGGACGTCAGTGCTCGAGGATTCTGGACGCGGGGACAGCGAGCTTTCTTCGACATCAGGATTTTTTATCCAATGGCCGCATGTCACCGTAACCTAGCTCTCGATGCTGCACATATGAGGAACGAGAACGACAAGAGAAGGGCATATGGGGAGAGAGTTCAAAACGTTGATCAAGGCAGCTTCACTCCTCTAGTGTTCACAACCTCTAGTGGGATGGGACCAAGTGCAAGATGTTTCTACGCCAGACTCGCGGAGGTGATCTCCGAACAGAAGCAGCAGCCCAGAAGTTATGTTACAGCCTGGATGAGATGTCGACTGTCTTTCTCTCTCCTTCGGTCGGCTTTGCTCTGCCTCAGGGGAACGAGAGCTTCTGCCCCAACTCCGACAACTGCTGCAGATATTGACTATGAGGCTACTGTCACTGAATGCCGCATAGATCTGCGGCTCAACTAATTTAACACAGATAGGATAGCTACTTATGTATTAGGATATTTAATATTAAGGTAATTAAATGGTGGCGAAGGTGTGGCTATTGGGGGAGGCTGGAGGCCACGTTCATTAAAAAAAAAAAAAAGTAGTAGTAGTAGACCTCTATGTAGTAAACAACAAGGCTCTAAGAGGTGATACCATCTTACAGTCAACCGAGGGAACAACACAGGGGGACCCTGTTGCAATGGCAATGTATGCAATTGGCCTATCAGTGCTCCAACAAGAAATAAAATTTGAAACAACTGGGGTCAAACAAGTGGCATATGCTGACGACCTTACAGGAGCAGGAAAAGTGGAGGGCATCAAAAAGTGGTGGGACTTGGTAACATCGCGAGGTCCACAAATAGGGTACCACCCAAACGCCAGCAAGTCCTTCCTCATCGTGAAGCCAGAACATTATGAACGGGCAATGGAGGTTTTTGGCGGAAGCGAGGTCAAAATAACTACGGACGGCCAAAGACATCTAGGCGCAGTAATTGGCACTGCGGACTTCAAGACCGAGTACGTAGCGGGAAAGGTGAATGAGTGGGTTAGTGAAATCCAAGCTCTGTCTGAGATTGCTAACACACAGCCACATGCGGCCTTTGCTGCATTCACCCATGGAGTCAAGCATCGCTGGAACTACCTGATGCGTACTATCCCTGATATCGGACCCCTCCCCCACCCTCTGGAAGAAGTTATCAGTGTCATTTTCATTCCTAAATTAGTGAAACACCCTGACTTAACCCCAGCAGAAAGAGCACTTCTTGCACTTCCATCAAGACTGGGAGGGATGGGACTAACAAATCCAGAGGAGATTGCTGCCACTGAACATCAAAATTCACTTAAGCTTACGGCAGCCTTCACGGACCACATAATAGCCCAGAATGCAACAGGGGAAGTGGATACCAGTGAAGTAAATAAGATTCGTAGGTCCATTACGACAGATCGACAGCACTGCCAAAATGATAAGTTGCAGCAACTGTTGCTGCAGGTACCAGAAAATTTGAAAAAAGTAGCTATAGCACAGGAGGTGGGCGCCTCGAACTGGTTAACTACGTTACCGATAAGGGCAAATGGTTTCAGTCTTAATAAACAAGAATTTACAAATGCCATTGCTCTAAGGTACGGTCAGCCAGTAGAAGGTTTGCCCTCCCAATGCGTGTGTGGCTCTTCCTATGATGGCGATCATGCCATGGCGTGCAAGAAGGGGGGCTTCATATGCATGAGGCATGACGAGGTAAGGGACCTCACAGCAAATATGTTTAAGGAAATCTGCCGGGATGTCATGGTAGAACCGACCCTCCTTCCATTGGATGGTGAGATCTTCCAACACAGGACTTCAAACACATCTAATGAGCAAAAAACATATATATCTTCAGTAAACAAACAAATTATACTTCACCCGCGTAAATAATGAAATTTACCGCGTACAGTGACCCCTCGTTTAACGAACACCCCGGTTAACGTAATTTCGATTAACGAACTGCCTTCCATAAGGATCTTCAATTCGGTTAATGAAAAAAAATTCGGTTAACGAAGTTCTTACAAACCGACCTCAACATGTTTTCGCTTGCACTGACCGGGCAACCAGCTTTAGTATCAGTCCGCCAATACATTAATCGGTTCTAGGGCTTAAATTCCTTACTATTTTAGTAAATATCAAGAAGTTTATACTATTCAATAATTTTAAAAGTTTAATATTCAATTTTTTAGTCATTTTAACAATTATTGAACATAATTGAAGGTAAAGTGACTAGTTTAATGTGCGGCATCCAGCCTCTTAACACAGCAAACAGGAGTTAGTCTCTCTCTGTTTTCACTGGAGGTAACATCTTGCTTGAGACTCTCTTCAACTAAACGCTTTTTTCTGTGTTTCCAAGCAAATTATTGGTCATTTTGAAATATATTTTACATATTGACAATATATAATGCAGTGCAGTGTTGATTTAAAGAAAATAATCTTGAATTATACCAAGAGGGCTAAAATTTTATGGGTGAAATGGCGCCATGGGGTGACTTCTCTTCCACCCCAATGCCTTCTCTTCTTCCTTCTCCTCCACCCCCATTCTAAATCCCATCATCATCATCATCGTCCAGGAGCCTTCTACATACACACCTCAAAGTAAGTGAACTTTTCTACCATTTTTGTTGAATTTAAGAAATTTTCGGTGAGCTGGAACCAATTACCCAAAAACCCATTGAAACAATGGTTTCGGTTAACGAACTTTTCGGTTAACGAACGACCTTCTGGAACGGATTGAGTTCGTTAACGGAGGGGTCACTGTAATTAAAACCTTTCATTCTGGCAAGGTGAGGCGTAAATGACCAAACGCATAAACAAAAACCGTGTAAATCCAGACTCAACTGTATTACATCTTCGCCCCCCAGGCCCCAATGTGGGTCAGTGACCTGTGCCCAGGTGAGCTAATCCCGTAAAAAAAAATAAAAAATAAATAAATATAATAAAATAAATAAATAAATACGTAAATAAATATTTATATAAATAAATAAATGCACCACCGACTCCCCAGTTGACACCTACCCAGCCCGCACTCCCTCCCCCTGCTGTGACGTCACAACATACATACATCTCAGAGTAAGTTGGTTGATTACTAGGCTGATAGTTGAACTGTGTCGTATCACCCAGAGGATGGTTTGAGTATGGAAGGAGCTATTTTTTTATATAAAATATGTGCTATTTTATTTTATGATAAGCTATGTATCAATTTTATTGTTTATCAAAGCATGAAATTAAAGCCCAGTATAAGGATCAAGAATGAATGATCCAAAAGATTTTTCAATCAAATTTTCTGAAAAAAAATTTTGGACACTACAGTATGTTGAATAAAAAAAAAAGTTTTACAATGGAGTATATAAAAGGAGTTGTAATCACGCTAAATTACCATTGTTTCACCAAAGTGACCCTGAGTAGTTAATCAAGAAACTGTAAACAATAACAGCCCCCCTCCCCACCCGCCAAAACATAATTTCTATACAAAATCGCATTGCGTATCACACCCGAGACTGAGCAGGGTGCAGCAAACACTACTGGCAGGCGTATGAGGGCACCCGGCAACACCAAACGCTCAGTGAATACCAAGAGCATGTGAAGGACCAAGGAAACATTAATTTCCCAACACTTTTATCCACAACCTTTCATACACTCCTAGCATATGAAAACCCCAAGCGGCTAAAAATTTTAATTAGCCCTTGGGATACGAAAGCCCCGAGTTACTTTTAATTCAAGTAAACATTATTTTACAAACAAAACAGGTTATTATAATGAAATTTGGTCAGATTCTCACCTTTATATGGAAGAAACTGGTTCGTGCAATGTTTGTGACAGGGGAGCGCACTTGCTGTCGTGCATGAATCACATTCACTCGGAATGCATCCACTGCATTACGTCCAATGTCATCCCGATATACACGGGATATGAGCACCTCCCCCTTATGGTTATATATAAACAGACCACCCAACATCCTGGAGGTCCTGAAAGAAATAGAGAAAAGTAAAACAAAACATATCGTTTAATACTACACATGTCACTAACGAGTCATTAAGAAATCTCTTAACAATCCACCTTAACTTTTGGGGAGAAAGTTAATGGTTACAAGATAAAAAATTAATAAAACTCCATCTATAGACACAGTTCAATAGTTAAAAGACAAAGAATAGTCTAAACCATACATCAACATAATCAGCAACCACACCTGGCATTATAGCTCCAGTTCAGTACTAACACTGGCAGTGAAGGAATCTCATCAGGAACAATGGGGGGTTTAAAGAAGCCACCAGCTTTCTTCCCATCAAAGCAATAAATTAAAAAGAAATAACTAGATAAACCAGTAATTCAAAAGTAGCCCTCATCAAACAACAAAATTACATCCCCACAAGAGATATTACTCTAATTTATGGCTAACAAAATGGAAGACTGTATATGAAATTAATTTCTGAAGCCAGACAGTAAACATCATCAGCTTCTCCTACCCAGGCAACTTCACATTTTCCTGCAACAACTAGAACTCTCAAATCAGATCAGGGAATGTGCTGCTTCAGCTTTTTTTCTAATAAACTACATACCCTTTCCACGCTAAGCTGGCCCATACATCCCGCCCCTCGTCTATAGCTACAAATAGTTGATTGGTTCCCTTGACCGTCTTACCTCCCCCCGGACTGTGCGTGTATAAGAGCGAATTTATATCGAACTTTTATGATAAATATAACAAATTTTCCAACACCCTCTCTGAAGTGCTAATGCCTTGAAATCATTTTCATTTTGATAGTTCAGATATTTAACATTATTTTAGATAACTGGTCTGCACCCTGATGTTAAGGGAGTGTACATTCCACCTAACACTACCTCTGTCATCCAACCCATGGATCAAGGTGCTATTGCTGCCTTTAAAGCTTATTATTTACGTACGACCTTCGCTCAGGCTGTTGCTGCTACTGAAGGTGAGAAAACGCTCAGAGAGTTTTGGAAGCAGTACAACGTTTTGTCATGTATAAAGAACATTAGTGCAGCATGGGATCAGGTTACAAAACATTGCATGAATGGAATATGGAAGAAAATCCTGAAAAGATATGTGAACAGTTTTAGAGGATTTAATGAAAATGAAGCAATTTCGGATATTAGTAACAAGATAGTGGAGTTAGGTAAACAGCTTCAGTTACAAATTGATAATGAAGATGTTGAACAGTTGGTTGAGTGTAGCAGAAGAGCTCAGTAATGAAGATCTCATCGAACTGGAAGCACACAAAGATGCAGAGGAAGAAGCCAGTCTAAATGTAGAAGAAGGACCTGCACCCCCCAAAAAGTTTTCAGTGAAGCAAATGGCAGAGGCATTTGCTACAATTAATAAAGGAATGCAAATGTTTGATGGCATGGATCAAAATTATGAGCGTTATGCCAAAGTTGACAGAACAATCCAAGATGCACTTGCTTGCTACAGAGAAATTTATAATGAAAAGAAAAAGCAAACTGTGCAGTCTAAATTGGACATCTATTTTAATAAGTCCCCCAGTGCTGTCTCCTCACGCCCCACCAGTGCTGCCTCTTCACTCCCTCAAGATGATCCAATACCTTCAACCAGCAAGTTTCCACAGCACATAAACCTGTCTGAAGGAAGCGACATTGATGACCCACCCAGCCCTGTCTCCTCCTGTATCCATTCCTCATTATTTATTACTTTTACTGTACTGTATCCATTCCTCATTATTTATTACTTTTACTGGACTGTATTTCATTGTAGATTTTTTTTTTTTAATTTTTAATTTTTTTATCTATGTCAGACTTACGACCAGGATTTGGGTCCCTAACCCCGTCGTAAGTCGGGGAGCACCTGTATAATGTTATGGTAAATATCATAAACACACAGGCAATAGGCATGGCTAGGTTTATTACAAAGTGATGAAAAGGATACGCTCAATACTGTACAGTGGGTAGTCCACAAAACATGTAGCCATGTCTCTCTTTATTTGAGTGCCCCGTCATAGGAGTCCGTTTTCTCTCACTTCAGGACACCTGACTCCTCCGTTTTCTCTTAATCTTAGAGTGCACCCGAGACTTCGTTATTCCTTAGTAATGACACAGAATTTGATATTGCAACTGGGGTTGCAATTGTTGAGGCAACTTAGATATGTCTGATTACAGTTGGAATATTCAAGATCCATTGTGAGTGATGTTTAAAGCTTCAACTGTCTTTATGGTTGGTAAAACTTGTCAAGTCTGTCAGTCTGAGTGGCATGTGTGAGTGCTTGTGTTTGTACAACCGCTTTCATTCAGACCCACTAAAGATATAATGTTTTGGTAATTATCAGAAACACACATAGGCACGTAGTGATGGGTTGTCAGACCACAGCTTACATCTCAGAAACAGTCCAGACCTGACCCGACATTAGGAGGGTCAAGTGTAAGGGTAACCACTCAAGGAGTTACAAATCAACTAGCTCCCCTTCCCATGTCACACGGCCCCAACAAACATGTAAGAAACCACCTGCCGACCCTCTCCCAATATACACAACTACAGTGCATCTCAGACAAGGCCCAGACCTATCTTCACATTAACCAGGTAAAATGTAACCCTCGAGCCCAAGTCAAGGGGCCACAAATCAACCAGGGCCTCTCATGTCACACGGCCCCACCAACGATGTTAACAGACAAGCATTCATCTGAAGATTTCTCCAGAATTTACAACAACTTGAAGTCTCTGAAAAAGTCCAGACCTGACCCAACATTAGCGAGGGCAAATGTAGGAGACCCCCCCCCCCGATCAGCTCAACCTGACGGCTGGTTTCCCAATATATAGGACGTCGTAACCTTCCCGCGAGAGAGAGAGCGGGAGAGTGTGTCTTGTAACAAGGAAGGGCCAGCTACGACATTCCCAGTCCCGCTCATAGCCCTCCCTCAGGGGAGCGGCGAGAGAGAGGGAGAGAGAGACACACAGGGATCGGAGGAGGTCCACCACAGCCCAGTCCCGCTCACAGGAGGAGAGTCACGCAAGACTTCCCTCCGGTGCCCAGCTAAGCAGTCTACCCATAGAGACAACCCAGGACCACCTGCTAGGCCTCCCCTAGGTCACGTGAGTTTTTGTCAGAGCTTTCCATGGGATGAGTTACTTACGTGGGAAGTGTATTCATTTCATGTTCGTGTCCGAGAATCAGAGTGTCTAGTAACGTAATATGATGTCCTAGTAACGTAAATATAATGTCCTAGTAACTTCAATAGAAGGTGTTATTAATGTGTCCGTGTCATTGTCGTAATTAATAAAGAGTTGTAACGAAGCGGTGTTTGAGAAGTCGTCCTTAAGAACGTAATAGATGTGTATTGACATTAAGATAAGTGTAAGTTCAGTTCAAATAACTAACACGGCCACGCTACCATAGTCTTCCTCTCTTAACATTTCTCTTACTATCAATATTCTACCTATATGTAATCTTCTTCTTGTGAGATGTGTCTCATTACAGGCATGACTAGGTTTATTACAAAGTTATGAAAAGGATACTGTACAGTGGGTAGTCCACAAAACATGTAGCCATGTCTCTCTTTATTTGAGTGCCCCGTCATAGGAGTCCGTTTTCTCTCGCTTCAGGACGCCTGACTCCTCCGTTTTCTCTTAATCTAAGAATGCACCAGAAACTTATTTATTCCTTAGTAATGACATAGAATTTGAAATTGCAACCCCAATTGCAACTGGGGTTGCAATTGTTGAGGCAACTAGATATGTTTGATTACAGCAAATGTGTTATTGTCAATTTCTAGGTGAAAGATTTTATCCTCAATAGGTGAAGGTTAACATTACACCTGGATGCAAATGCCTAAGGAAGGAAAGATATTCCTTTAACACATAATATCTGGCCAGTATGGGGAGGATCATCGTGTCTCCTTCAGGGGGTCGTGGAGTGGTGGTCCAGCAGGCGTCACGGAAGTGGTTTTTTTTGGGGGGGTGGACGTATATGCGATCGGACGTTGTTCGGTTGGATGTTAACCGGCGCATGACTGCATAGTTACTGTACTGTATCATCATACGCCTGGCAGCACAATCTATTTTGTTTAAGAACATGTGATGCATGCATAAGCGCGCCCGCTCTAAGGCCACTTACGTCCGCTACGTCCCATTGTCTGAACGGGTTTTTTTTATCCCCATTATTTTCTTATTATTTTTATGGGCCACGGACGTATATGCGATCGGATAGACATAAAGCGACACATGGCTGTATATGCCTCCCGAACCATTGAAGCTGCCAGACCATCGGGTCCTGGATTAGCAGGGTCTAACCTGTACAGTCCTGGGAAGACACATGCATATGGTTGCAACATTTAAAAAAAAAAGTACACCAGAGGCTTATACAGGTTGTACCTCTCTAGTCCGGCATTCTGTGGTCCGGAACGATTTTAGTTTGTCCAATAGGTAGATTGGCAGCTTTTTTTTTTTTTTTATCTGAATTATTATTATTATTACAGGAGTATTAAATTTTTGCCCCTCAGGCCCCAATGTCGGTCAGGGACCTGTGCCCGGGTGGGCTAATCCCCTTAAAAAAAACAAACAACAAAGTCAAGGGAAATTAAGGTTTGTTTACATCCGGCAGTTCGGCTGCTCTCTCTCTCTCTCTCTCTCTCTGCTTGTCTATAGAGTACAACATTTAACCCTTCAATATATATGAGCAGTAAATAAGTGTTGCTTTCATATTCTTATGTAGAGTAATGACGATATATTTTCACATGTGCGCACTTACATACGAGCAGTCTCACTTTTTTTTTACCATTAATGGTTAGCTACATATATTGTTCCATTAATTAACATTAAATAACAGTACAGGTACTTCAAGCAACCATATTCATATTTTACATGAATTTTACTACAGCTAAACTCAGGGTCTTATTTTCTTCAGTTTTATATGTAGAACCAATCAGTCACTGGTTTCGTAAGCTTTAACATAAACAATGCCGGCAGCCGTCTCGTCTCCTCTAATATTCCACGTATTATTAATAAATTGTATTGTTAATTTTGCACACACGTACATTAATTCAATAAAAACAAATTCAGAAACATTAATTAAAATATATATGAACAGTAAATAAGTGTTGCTTTCATATTCTTATGTAAAGTAATGATGATATGTTTTCACGTGTGCGCATGCGCACTTACATATGCGATCTCTCTTTTTTCTTTACCATTATAGTTAGCTACTTCTTTTGTTCCATTTGTTAACATTAAATAACATTACTTAAAACAACCATATTAATTTTACTACAGCTACAACCAAACTCTTATTTTCTTCAGTTTTATATGTAGAACCAGTCAGTCACTGGTTTTGTAATCAACGAATACAATGCTGTGTCACTTCCTCGTGTGTTTTAATATTCTACGTATTATTAATGAATTGTATTGTTCATTTTGCACACAAACATTAATTCAATAAAAAAGACATTCAGTAATAAACAATAATGAATCTTTTGTACATAAGAGAAATGACGCTGTTTACACGATTATGCACGTCGTCTGCACGTTGGCGGGCCGTTCAAACCCGTCGAAATTCAAGTTTCCGCCGTCAGAATTTTTATTTATTTATTTTTTGTGTTCCAATAAAATACGTTAAAAATTAAAAACTCGCGAAATTTGAGAAGCTACTATACGACATTTAACCCTTCAATATGTCTTCAAAGAGACCATGATGCAGAGAAAGTGGTGGTAGTGCTTCCAGGCATAAGCACAAGTCACTATCTATCCAGGAAAAGGGTGAATTTCCATGGTCCGGCACCGGTCAGGTCCCGAGGTTGCCGGACTAGAGAGGTACAACCTGTAGTTTACTGTACAGTACCTGCAACTTAACTGAATATGGACGAAAAAAAAGATACAGTAGGGTCGGGATATATACAGTATAGTGACTTTATACAGTAATCCTGTGTTTTTTGCAGGGCTTTTTGTTGCGGTTTTCACCATTCGCAGTTTTTTTACTCAAAAATTATATACAGTACAGCGATCCCTCGGTTAACGAAATTTCGGTTAACGAATTACCTTCCATAAGAATCTTCAATTAGGTTAACGAATTCCTTATGAATTCTTCTCAACATGTTTTCGCTTGCTCACCAGCTGGAATATTAGTCCGCCAATACAGTAATCGGTTCTAGGGCTTAAATTCATTCCCATTTGAGTAAATATCAAGAAGGTTGTACTGTACTATTCAATAATTTTAACAGTTTTATATTAAAATTTTTAGTCATTTTAACAATCATTGAACATAATTGAAGTACAGGGAACTAGTTTTTAGCGCGCCAAACAGCCACTTGACTCACCCAGCAGGCGTCAGTTTGTGTCTCTGCCCAGTGGAGGAAACATCTTGCTTGAGACTCTCTTGAACATAAACTATTTTTACGTTTTTACAGTACAATTATTGGTCATTCTGAAATTTATTTTACAGTGACAATATAAAGTGCAGTGCAATGTTGATTTAAAGAAAATAATCATGAATTACACCTAGTGAACTTAAAATTTTATTGGTGAAATGGCGGCATGAAGCATGGGGTGATTTCTCTTCCACCCCAACTTCCTTCTCTTCTCCCTTCTCCTCCACCCCCACTTCTAATTCCAATCATCATCATCAACCAGGAGTCTTCTACATACACACCTGAAAGTAAGTGTGCTTTACTGCATTTATTTTTAGTTTGTATGTAATTTTCGGTGAGCTGGAACAAATTACCCAAAATCCCATTGAAACAATGGTTTCGGTTAGCAAAATTTTTGGTTGGACCTTCTGGAATAAATTGTGTTCATTAACCGAAGGACCACTGTATATATGAAATATCCTTTAAAAACAAATGTTTAAATTTCACGCCATTTTCAATATTCCCGTGTGGTGCGGTAAACAGACACCACCCTTTCCCGCCTCAGTCACCCGCTGCTCCGAGAAGCCTCAATCCACACGTGCCTACCGTACTGTGATTACCTCTTCTGTTTGTCATCCCACATGCATTCCACATGGCTCCGGGACGTAAGCCAGCCTCATCAAAGGCAAATATTACTAGCAAAGACTCTAAAGTGACCAAGAGATCAAGAATAGTTATGACCTTAACGGAAAAAACAGTTTTATTGGACAAGCTCAGAGGTGGTATGAGCTATGGCTCGAGATGTGGTGAAGACTGACAATTCATTTGTGTCTTTTGCCAGAATATAAGTCTTCAAGTGGAGGAATGTGGGTGGAAGAGGACTGGCTGGCTGGCGTGACTGCGTGCGGGCGGGCAGACGCCGGGACAGCAGGGAGAGGCTGGCAATGCGGGTGTTGCCGACCTTAGCAAAATATAAAATTTTTTATTTACTTGTAAATAAAAAAAATTTGCATACAGTATACTAACTGCATCTATGTTTTTCCATTATTATACTACAATATGATTACAGTGGTCCCTCGGTTAACGAACGCCTCGGTTAACGAATTACTTTCCATAAGAATCTTAAATTCGGTTAACGAACAAGCATTTGATTAACGAAACTCTTACAAAAACATGTCAACATATTTTGGCTTGCTCATCGGCTGGTAGGTTAGTCCGCCAATACAGTAATCGGTTCTAGGGCTTACATTCGTTTCCATTGGCGTAAATATCAAGAAGGTTGTGCTATTCAATATTTGTCCAAGTTTTATATTAAATTTTTTAGTCATTTTAACACTTATTTAACATAATTGCAGTACAGGGAACTAGTTTTTTGGTATTCCCATCAGCCACTTCACTCACCCACCAAGGCGTCTGTTTGTGTATCTATTCAGTGGAGGAAACATCTTGCTTGTGACTCTCTTGAACACAGTATTTTTAAGATTTTACACTACAATTATTGGTCATTCTGAACTTTAGCTAACATATTGATAATATAAAGCACAGTGCAGTGTTGATTTAAAGAAAATAATCTTGAATTACACCAAGTGAACTTAAAATTTTATTGGTGAAATGATGGCATCAAGCATAGGTCCCCTGGAAGGTGATTTCCCCTCCATCCCCACTTCCTTCTCTTCTCCCTTCTCCTCCACCCCACTTCTAATTCCCATCATCATCATCAACCAGGCGCCTTCTACATACACACCTCAAAGTAAGTGTACTTTACTGCATTTTTTTTTTACATTGTTTGTACTTTTTGGTGAGCTGGAACCAATTACCCAATATCCCATTGAAACAATGGATTCAGCTAACGAACGACCTTCTGAAATGAATTGTGTTCAATAACTGAGGGACCACAGTAGTTTCAAATAATGATGTTAGTAAATGCCAGTACAGTGCATCAGTGATCAGTGTGACCACTGGGCCGTGAGTGGAGAGCATGGCGTGGTTAAGTGCATGACCTACCTGAGCTGTTTGGTGGCCACTGGTACAGTGATTCCTAAAAAGAGTATTCGCGGTTTTGGCTTTTCGCGGGGGTTTCAGGAACGTAATTCCCGCGAAAAACACGGGTTAAAAATAGTGGTGATGAAACGGGTTAAAAATAGAGGTGACAAAACAGGTTAAAAATAGTGGTGACGAAACGGGTAAAGCAATGGTGACGAAACATGTTAAAAATAGTGGTGACGAAACATGTTAAAAATAGTGGTGACGAAACGGGTTAAAAATAGTGGTGATGAAACGGGTTAAAAATAGTGGTGATGAAACGGGTTAAAAATAGTGGTGACGAAACGGGTAAAGCAGTGGTGACAAAACAGGTTAAAAATAGTGGTGACGAAACGGGTAAAGCAGTGGTGAAACGGGTTAAAAATAAGAAACGGGTAAAGCAGTGGTGAAACACAGGTTAAAAATAGTGGTGACGAAACATGTTAAAAATAGTGGTGACGAAACGGGTAAAGTAGTGGTGACGAAACGGGTTAAAATAGTGGTGACGAAACAGGTTAAAAATAGTAGTGACGAAACGGGTAAAGCAGTGGTGACGAAAGCGGGTTAAAAATAATGATGTGAAACATGTTAAAATAGTGGTGACGAAACATGTTAAAATAGTGGTGAAACGGGTAAAAAGCAGTGGTGACGAAACAGGTTAAAAATAGTGATGAACGGGTTAAAAATAGTAGTGATGAAACGGGTTAAAATAGTAGTGACGAAACGGGTAAAGCAGTGGTGACGAAACGGGTTAAAAATAGTGGTGACAGAAACAGGTTAAAAATAGTGGTGACGAAACGGGTTAAAAATAGTGGTGACGAAACGGGTTAAAAAAGTGGTGACAGAAACGGGTTAAAAAGTGGTGACGAAACGGGTTAAAAAAGTGGTGACGATACAGGTTAAAAATAGTGGTGACAGAAACGGGTTAAAAAGTGGTGTGAAACGGGTTAAAAATAGTAGTGGCGAAACAGGTTAAAATAGTGGTGACAGAACAGGTAAAGCATTGGTGGCGACAGGTTAAAAATAGTGGTGACGAAACAGGTTAAATATGGTGGTGACGAAACGGGTAAAGCAGTGGTGACGAAACAGGTTAAATATGGTGGCAATGAAACGGGTTAAAAATAGTGGTGACGAAACGGGTAAAGCAGTGGTGACGAAACAGGTTAAATATGGTGGTGACGAAACGGGTAAAGCAGTGGCAATGAAACGGGTTAAAAATAGTGGTGACGAAACGGGTAAGGCAATGGTGACGAAACAGGTTAAAAATAGTGGTGACGAAACGGGTTAAAATAGTGGGTAAATATTTACTTTAGGAGTCCCTACGGGGTGACTATGTTTTTCCAGTGTATTTTGGTGTTTTTAAATGAATCTGACCTTTATTTTTGGCACAAATGACAACCAACCTGGTCAACGAAATTAAAATCGTACCCAGGCTGCTTCATTTGAAAAATCAAATGTGATTGGTCGAAAACAATTTGCGTGAGGATATCGATACTTCATTGGTCAAGACTGGATGACGTCAGTCAACATTGTGCATGCGTGATGCACAGATAACATCTTCTCACCTGTAATGAGGGGTTTTTAGAGTAAGAAGTAGAGAGAATATTTAGTAAGAGAGTAAAAGAGAGGAAGAATTTGGTAGCGTGGCCGTGTTAGTTATTTACTCTGACAATACACTTATCTTATCTTATACGTCAATACACATCTATTACGTTCTTAAGGACGATTCTCAAACACCGCTTCGTTACAACTATTTATTAATCACGACAATGGCATGGACACATTAATAACACCTTCTATCGAAGTTACTAGGACATTACATTTACGTTACTAGGACATCATATTACGTTACTAGACACTCTGATTCTCGGACACAACATGAAATGAATACACTTCCCACGTAAGCAACTCATCCCATGGATAGCTCTGACAAAAACTCACGAGACCTGGGGAAGGCCAAGCAGGTGGTCCTGGGTTGTCTCTATGGGAGACTGCTTAGCTGGGCACCCGAGGAAAGTCGGGAGGGAAGTCTTGCGTGACTCTCCTCCCGTGAGCGGGACTGGGTTGTCGTGGACCTCCTCCTCTGATCCCTCCGTGTGTCTGTTTCTCCCCGACTGTCTCGTGAGGGAGGGCTACAACATCCTATATATTGGGAAACGAGCCGTCAGGTTGAGCTGATCGGGGGGCCGGCGAAGGGTCTCCTTACATTTGACCTCGCTAATGTAGGGTCAGGTCTGGAATGTTTCTGACTAAAGTTGTATATATTGGAGGAATCTTCTGCTGCTTGTTAACATAGTTGGTGGGGCCGTGTGACATGAGAGGGGTGCTGGTTGATTTGTTGCCCCCTTGAGCGGCCGCGAGGGGTACCCTTACACTTGACCCCCCTAATGTCGGGTCAGGTCTGAACTGTTTCTGAGATGTAAGCTGTGGTCTGACAACCCATCACTACACACAGACGAAGACTGAAAACTACTTAAAATCAATTAAATTCAATTGTGTCACTATTATCTATTTCCGTCATGTACAGTATATATGGGTTCAATATGCTCAGAATAGCAAGATCTAAATGTTTCAGTAGTTTATAACTTTCGGGGGTGCTATGTCCGAAATTAAAAGAATACCAACAGTGGTGACGATATGGGCAGACCCCAAATAAACACCGAAAAAATAACTCGGAAACTCAGTCGTAAATAATTACCAGATTCTTTACCCAATTATGAACTCCACTGATTTTTTTTTTTTTTTGCACACAACTTTCCTACCTTAAATCTATTATCATATTCGAAAAAGACGTCTAATTATAAGATAATTTCTTCTATTATATTACCGTCGCAAATGTATAATAACGGAGATAGCGCATCCCAAATGTTTCTATTTTCTTCCATTAATCTTAAAACCAGTATCGTCTACCTCACCTCCCACACTGAGTGTTTCCTTCATAAATCATCGTGTGCATGCGTTCCCGTACGTCACGCGGACAATCAAAAGCTTCTTTTTTTTTTTGCAAAGAATTAAAATGATTTGTGGTTTAATTCGCAGTATTTTTGGCCCAAACTAATTCGATTTTATTTTGGGCCTCATATTTCGTAATTAAAATTCATTTCCGACAATGGAGGTCTGCGATGGGTGTCACTTCAATTATATGGAGCTGATTGTGAGTTTTGGGAGAAATAAAACGAAGAAACTATAGCATTTTTTAGATCTAATGATGTTCCCCCGACCTCAGTAAAAGGTCCTAAGTGCAGGAACGATTGTAAATATCGTCAAGACCAACATATGTGGTAACTCGTCCCTTATCCCTAAGACAGAGACGTTGCAGGCCAATAAGATAAGAAACAAGTGATTCCATCACATGGTGAGTTAGTTAGGTTAGGTTTATGTTTTTCTTGTGTTTTTTTTTTTTTTTGTATTTTGTATTCGCTTAGCCATATTTTTTTTTTCGGACAAAGCCCCACCCTACACCACCGGTAACTAAAAAAACGGGCAATTTCCGACAGATATGAAGGTCAAAACACACAAAACTACACTAGACAAGCATAGTTTTGACTTTCTAACAGTTGTGTGCACTAAAGCAAATTTACCGAGTTTTTACCCGTAATCCATCACCCTCGCTGTCATGGAGGCTCATCAAACGTCGTGGCCACAAGACAGTCAACTAACAATTTTATTATGACAGTTCTCTGCCACACTAAAGGTGTAAACATTGCTAAGTCACTCCAGCTTTCCTGACTTACGTACATGCTGAGCAATTAAAAAATATAGGCCTTCATAAAACATGAATTACAATTTTACAAATTAAATTTACATGGGTAAAACGTCTACAAACCTTGATTAATTACTGAAATAAGTTGTCACACTTTCATCCTCCGATACACCGGGGGGCGGATCAATCCCTACCAGCCACTGCCAGCGTCCGCAGTACTTGTACCAAGATCCACCACAAATTTTCTTAAACATATACAACAAATTATTTAAGAAATTTTAAATTCTCAAAATGAATTTGACATAAGTAATAATTTTTATAATAATTTCTTAATAACGTTACTCAAATAATTCAGTATTTCTGTATAATGTGCTGGAGGACGCGACGTCATAAAAATTAGTTTTAGTTATATACATTGGGACTATTTAAAAATGAATGACCTTTTATGTGATGCTGCAACATGTTCTAAGCTCATAAATAATCCTCTCAACACAGTTAACACCCAGTTCAACAAAAAACTGAAGTTTCTATTGAGAGGCAAAGCTACTCTCATTAAACATCTTACTTCAACGTCCCCTCCACTGCCATACATGTACGGTGTAATCAAGACCCACAAGCCTAATAACCCAGCAAGACCCATCATCAGCTCAGTTGGGTGTCAATCTCTTATAAATTATCTAAAGGGTTAGTTTCCTTACTAAATCCCCTAGTTGGCAACATTTCTAACTCTAATATTAAGAATAATGTGGATCTGGTTGATAAACTCAATAACTTACACATTAATTATGATTTTAAACTGGTCAGTTTTGATGTTGTAGTGGATGCCTCCCCTACAAACGCTGTTTGTCGCTGAATAACCGACCCCGCGAATTCCCCAGTGTATGCCTTGTGGTCTAGGTCAACCAGCGCCGCCTTACATGACGGAGGTCAACTATTAAGCCACGCCTACCTCCGCTATATAAGACCTGACCTCGTGGTGACCTACCTCTCTTTCTACCTACAGCCAGTCTTCAAGTAACAACACCTCCTCCGCTCCTGCCTGGAGGCTCTCGCTCCCTCAGGCAAGCATGGCGACCCACAAGCTGGTCCTCTGAGCATCCTCACCAACCAGCTCTCTCTACATCACGCTTGTAACCACGCTGCCACTTACCAGCACCAAGCTGCACTGTACATCCAATACAATATGTATACAGAGAGCACATTGTGAGTTTCCTTTCTCCATCCCATCCTGAGTGTGAACCAAATAACCCTTACCCCACAATGTAACATCACTCTTTACAAAAGTCCCAGTAGATGATTTACTGGAGTTCCTCATAGATTCCCTGGATAATATTCCATTGCCCGTCTCGAAAGACGACTTCATCGAACTCATCAAACTATGTATTAAGGATTGTAAATTTGAATTCAATGGAGAATATTATGCTCAAAACTTTGGTATGGCAATGGGTAATCCACTCTCACCTGTATTAAGCAACCTATATATGGAATTCTTTGAAAAGAAACTATTAAGTAATATTTTACCACCTTCAGCAGTCTGGTTTAGATATGTTGATGATGTATTATGTCTCTGGCCACGTAATGATGACCTAACAGCTTTCCTGCCACAACTTAACAACTTAGCCCCCTCGATCAAATTCACTGTGGAACTAGAGCATGACTGTAAATTGCCTTTCCTAGACTGTCTGATCCACAGAATAGGTAACACCTTTAAGTTCAGTATTCATAGGAAACCTAGTGTGTGTTCACACATTCATTATTATTCTGCCCGCCATAATAGAGTCAAACAGTCAGTATTTTCATCAATGCATTATTAACCAGATAAACCTCTACTCAAATAATGGTTCTTTCCAAGAATGCATGTATAGGCTTCTTTAAGTCCAAGGTCAGATAGATTCAGATTAAGTATTAACTCAACTACAGATAAAATTGAAGTTTTGCATCCAATACTAAAACAAATAAACAATTTAATGAATTTGATAAAATTATAACAAAAGCATGAACATGTTGGAAAAAAAAGAATTTTAATAAAAATAACTACCATCGACCATGGATAATGGATATATTGAACACAAACATTGATCAATTGCAAAATAGAAAATAAACATTACCTTTATTTACAGACCACTGGGCTGGAGCGAGGGCCACCAGGCAGGAGCGGAGGAGGAGGAGGTGTTGCTTGCTGGTGGCTGTAGGTAGAAAGAGGTTGGTTGGTTGGTTGGTTGGTTGGTTATACGGAGAGAAGAGAGCACTAGCTCTGAGGGTGCAAGAAGGGTACACTACAAGGTAAAGTTAAGAAGTGGGAAATAGAGGAGGAGGTTAACAGCAGGTGGGCTATCCACCTTGCGGAGACGGGTTTTTTTGTCTTCCGTCAACAGTGCTGCCTTAGTGGCTCATGTGGTTAGGGAAGGCCGGTCTCAGCCAAGCTAAGCTAAGTTGTTCTATTTGATGTTTCCTTGGGGCATATTATGATAGGGGTCCCTCCAGGTCCTTGTGTGACTGGAGAGTTGTGCCCATCTTTTGGTTCTTTTTTATTGTGTATATAGAGGCTCTGGTTCTTCGTTATCCTTTTTTCTTCTTCTAGGCCACCATCTGTGCGATGTGTTGTTGTTTTCCTCAATTAGTTGGTTTAGTATGGGATCCTGTTCTTGCTGGATTTTTTCCCATATTGCATTTGCTTGGGTGTGTATTCTGGTGTTGAGTGGGTCTATGCCGTGTTCTGTGTGTATGGTGGTTGGTGTTTTACCGCTCTTCTGAGGGCTATATTTTGCACTGCTTGAAATTTAAGTTGATTTGTTCTTGCGATTGTGATCAGAGGTATCGAAGGGTATTCTTTTTTTACTTTTTTTTACTTTTATCCTCTTCGCCACTGATCGGCTTGTTAGCCGCTTGGGCGATCGGTCACGTCTCTTTTCCTTTATATTCTTCACCAAAAGATCGGCTCGTTAGCCGCCCGGGCGATCGGTCACGTCTCTGTCTCGCACTGGTGGCAAATACTGGGCATGCACCGGCTCCTGAATGTACCTGAACCCGCTCCAGTGTTGGTCAAGTCCTTTCACACTCGGTGCCGTCTGCTTGCCTCTAGTGGGTGTTCCAGGGTTTAACCCTCACTCCGAGGATTTGCCTCACGGTTTTCTGGACTTGCAGCTTCTTCAATCTTGAGCTGGCAGCGACCTCTTGTGGGGCAGGCGTCCGCCAGCTCAATGGGACACTCAACTGAGTAGTGCCCTGAGATGCTTATAAACCTCAGCGGTCCCCCCCCTGCCCGTCTGCTTAGTATAAGCCCAAACAAGTTCAGGCGCTCCAATCTCTCAGGGTAGCTGAGATGCCGAAGTGCAAGGCACCAGTTTGGTGGCCCACTCAACTGGTTTATTTTCCAGCAGCAATCATATCTCGAGGACAGATGGGGTGACAATTACTCTCAGATGAGAAGCACTTCGCACTCCTGAAAGGAATCGTCACGAGGACGGACCGTCTGAATCTGAACGACCTTCTTATAAGACCCAATAATTTATTTTACCTGGTTACCTTCTTCTCTACAATGGCCCGAGAACTTCCAGCTCATTGTCAGCATACACACCTAGGTCCTTCTCACACACAGTCTCCATAACTGGTATATTTCTTCATCCCGTTGGGACGCGGGTATGCTCACGTTGGTACGCCCCAGGTGCATCCTCTTACACTTCGTGACATTGAATCTCAGCCATTCCTTCGACCATTCCTGGAGCCCACAAGTCGCTTCTGCAGCTCTTCACAGTCCGCTTGGTTTCTTATTTTCCCGAAATAACGGCGTCGTCAGCAAACATTTGTATGGAGGAGTGTACAACGTCAGGCATATCATTTATGAAACAAACAAACAACAGCGGGCCCAATACTACCACTGCATTTACTTACTTGTTACAGGTACAGATGACGATTTCGTGCCATTAATCACCACACATTACTTGCAGTCATGTAGAAAGTCTTCTATCCACGCTAGGATATTTTCCCCGAATTCCGTACCCTTCAGTTTGATTTTCAGCCTTTCAAGTAGGGTACTGCTGTCCAGCTATCGGCAAAATCTGAGTAAATATTGTCGATATTGCCACCCCGTTCTAGAATATGGGTCAAATATCAATACCTTGAGCAATTGTGTCAAAGCAAGAGCGCGCCCTCCGGCAGCAAAACCGTGTTAGCAATCTTTTTACAAGGTTGTTTCGTAGTAGATGTTCCATCGCGCTGCATCGTCAGTACATATTGTGCTGGTCAGGCTCACCGGTCTTATAGTTGTTTTGTGGGTGCCTATCGCGCTTCTTGAGGAATGGGACTCCCGCAAGCCCTTTCCATTCACTGAGACACATTTGTTCATCAGGCATTTTGCAAACAGAGAAATCTTCAGGGGCTCTACCAAGCTCGTTTGCTAGCTCATAGCACTCTAGGGGATGCACCATGTCAGGTCGGAACTCTTATGGACCTTTTAGCCTGGACATGGTTATTTCTAAGCACCCTCTTCTGTGAACACAATGTGGGTCAGTGCTGTGTCCGAACCGTCTGTCTCAAACCGCAGGAAGGAGTTAATTTGCATCTCTCTCTTGTGACACTGAGGGAAAAAAGCCCATTCAATGCCTCAGCTTTATCCTGGTCCAGGGGTCCTGCGCTTCTGCATCTTCAAGCCTCAGGTCACCTCGACTTTGCCATAGCGGTAAAACGCCTTTGGGTTTTGACTTAAGCCTACGTATAACCTTTATAGCTCCTTTTCAACCCTCCTACACTCCATCTTTGCTTGGTTTCTGGCTCTGCCCATCCTCTGTCTTGCTCATCGTTTATTAACCCATCTTCAGTTTTCTGAGGTTTCTTCTTGGTACGTGGCTGCTGCATGGTTCATGTGTAAAGGATCCCCTCGTATTCCTAAACACTAGGTTTGGTCTTGGAAACCATATTTATCGATCAAATGGCGATCATTTTTTACTGAATTATGATATTCGCGTAGTGTCTGCGTTCTTGTACCTTAATAAGTCAGGCCAGTTGATACCCCTCATCTCTTCCTCATCTGACCTTAATTTCCTCAGCTGGCCTTTATATTATCTTTAGGTAACAGTGCGTCAGACTGACAACACTGTATGAAAAATCTTGGTGCCCTTTAAGGCAGGTGTTTCAGTTTGGCCTATACCACTCCTCGTTTGTTATGATGAGGTCAGAAGTGGCTTGGGTGTTTACTCCCCTCTGTAATGTGTTGGTCTCTCACATGTTGGAACAGGAAGTATCTCTCAGAGTTTCTACAAAAAGAGTAGGGGATTATTCAAGTCATTCAGGGAGTTTGACTCGTTTCTCCGGTCGATGTGCCACCAGATTAAAGTCCCCCCATGATGAAAGGAGGTGGATGAGGTTGAGCACATCATCACATTGTTTATTGGAGTTCTTAAGTTCCTTCTTTGATTTAGTAGACGGCCACAGTTCAGGGATCTGTAGATACACCCGACGATAAATAAGTCCCCCCTCCCTTTAATTGGTACACACCACTTGGACTCTTCAAGCTGTCTCTCCCTACATGCCCTCGCCTGGCTGGCTCTAAGGTCTTGCCTAGCGTAGATAACCACACCCTCCTGCAGGATTCTTGAGTTAAGGTTCGTCAAATAGGTCATATCCAGCAAATGCTGGACTCACATTCCTCTGGGTCTGATTCTCCCTGTTCTTGACACAACAGTTCTAAGAAACTCCTACAATATCTGGTTGAGGCTATTGCTCTTAGTAGTGTTTCAAACTCCTCCCCCTCTTATCAAGAGAACGTGTAGTATTAGTGTACATGGCCAATTTGTTCTCGTGGCGTCTCTGCTCTTAGTAATAAACCCGCTCCACCCCACATTCTCGGCTGCAGCATTTGCTAAGTACACTGTATTTTTAGGGGTGTAGTTAAAATAATGTCATTGTTTACACGGCACTCATTCCCCTCCCCTGTCCGTGGGCTGGCTGGTGCCGCCTCCCGGAGTGGGGGTTAGTGGAGTGGAGGGGTGCACTGCTGCTGGCCTGTGTCAGCACACTTGTTTCCACTACCACTCCCGGTATAACCCATGTACACCTGTCCCCATTCCTCTCGACTCCTCCCTCTTTAGCTTCAAGTCCTTGGGAGCTTCTTGTGCTGTTCCCTCTGCATTTCCATGCGGTCTGGGTGAATAATACATCCCGTCTCGCTCCTTGCTAAGTTTTTGCCCTGCCGGATAACTTGCCCATTTCTCCTCTCCTTTCCTAATTGTGATCCTGAGAGGCAGGCTTAGCCCTAACTTTTGTCCCAGCTCCTCACATCCTGAGGGGTTGCAAATCTTCAGAACCTCTATTGCAAATGTTTTGAAACAGCTTTTTGGCAATAAATCTGGTGCCATACTCACAGTTCCTCTGCCTGGCTCTCCTGGGACTCAAAAGCAGCCACATTGTTCCTGCGCTGGAGCCGTTCCTGGTGTTCCTCCTCTCCCTAACTTGGCCCAGGTGCGTTGTTTCATTTTAGCTGACACACTTTTTCAGAGTCCCCAATCTGTAGCCAGAACCTGTGCACTGATTCTGCATTGCTCTCCCGCCCCCGTGGCCCTCCCTAATACGTCAGCCTCAACCACCCTGCTTCCTCAGTCTTAGCAAGGATCTCTTTCCCAACTTGCTCCAGTTTGTCAACCAGCAGGGCTCCAGCTTCATCTATTTTCGTCCCTAGAGAACTCGTTCCCTTATGGCTTGCAATCGCTTCATTCACCTTGACTTTGCAGCCAGGGCAATACCAGCAACAGCCATCATGCTTTACGGCAGTTAGTAACTTCTTAACGGTGCATTAGTCAGGCCTATATCCTCCATATGCGACGTCTCCCTGCAGTAATCACATATCAAACTCATGGTTGTTGTTGTGGTGGGGAAGTGCAAGAATAATAATATAAATCTGCACCTATTTCAAAGAAAATAAAGAGAGAAAAAGTACTTAGCTACTCTCTGTTGCCTATAGAGTTGTCGTGTGACTGCGTACACTGTATCTCCCTGTCAATGGTGTATTGTAGGCACAGTTTCAGTCCTTGAGAAAGCACACAATCAACATAAAATTTAAAGTCTCTAAGTGTGGTCTGACCAGTGCTTTGTATAGGTGCAATTGCGTGTTGGTGTTTAATTGGCTGAATCTTCTGAGCTTTGTAAGTTGTGATTTTGCCATAGCTATTCTTTCGTTGATGTGGGGGATTATTCCGTTTCTGGATATCTTGAGTCCTAATATTTTTCCGTTGGCAGCATATGGTATTTGTTGGTTGTTGACAATAATAGGGTAGGGGTTTGTTTTTGCGATGTGAATTATTTTGAGTTTTTTGGACATTGGTTTTTATCTTCCATTTTCGTTCATAGTTGTTTATTATCTCTATTTCTCTGCTTGTTCTAATGGCCATCATTTGTTTGGATTTTCCCGGGTACCTGACTATCTGTGTGACATCATCTGCGTATGCTATATATTCTGATTGCCGTGGTTGCGGCATGTCTGCTGTGTATACAGTGTATAATGTCGGCGATATATTACTGCCTTGGGGAACTCCACTATGAAGGTTAAAAGTTTGTCCTAGATGGTTGTCGATGATTAATTTGGCCTTTCTGTTGTCTAAGAAATTGCATAGTAGTGTTGTGATATATTGGTAGGCATGTCCAATTTGATTATTTTCAACTTCAGTCCTTCATGCCAGACTTTATCAAATGCTTTTGACACATCTCTTAGAATTATATTGCATTGGTCTCTGTTGCTTGCAGCATTTGCAATTGATTCGTATATTAGTGCTATTGCTGTGTTGGTTCCTCGATTTTTTCGAAAGCCGTGCTGTCTCGGGTTATATTTGTTTTCTTGGTCTAGAAAATTTCTGAGTCTGTGGTTGACTATTTTTTCCAATATTTTACCGGGTGTTTCCAGTAGTGAGATAGGTCTGTAGTTCTCTGCTTGGGTATGGTTCTTTCCTGCTTTCGGGATGAGTCTGATTTTGGCTATATTAAATTTGGTAGGGAGAAGCCAGTTGCAAGTGAGGCATTGTATATATTTTTAAGCTGTTCGATCATAGACTGAGGAATGTTTTGTAGTACGATTTTATTAATTTGGCTTATGCCAGGTGCTTTGTTCTTGAAGCTTGCTATTGTTTTTTCAATATCATTTTGAGTTAATGGAGCAATTATTGGGTTATTGATGTTTAATGAATTGAGGTTGATTTTCCTGGTAGGTTTCCATTTCTCTGTGTTCTGGCTCAAATATGTTCTAGTTGCCTGTTCTGTTTCTTGGCAGAAGCTTCTATTGTCTTCGTCGTTGATTCTGAATATGTCTTTCCAGTATTCTCTAAATATTGGTTCTTTATCGTGTGGTTCTGTTACCTTTCTACCGTTATTGTCCTTTATGAAGCTAGTTTCTTCCGAGTTAGTTCCCATTAGGTTTTTTATTTTTTTCCAGAATGCTTTTGGATTTCTGTAGTCTGCTTGTGTATTGTAGTGGACGTCTCCCCTACAACTGCGTAGCCGCATGCCACCTGCTACGTCTTCCCTAGCAACCAAACGAGCGGCCCAGGGGGGGGGGGGCGTCACCAGATGCCACAGTATCCTAGCAACCAGCCACGTCTTCCCTAGCAACGGAGTCAAGAAACCAGCGACTTCCCACGGTTTACTTCCGGCGGCTGTGTATATAATTTATGTCTCTCCATTGAGATTCATTCTGGCCTCGGTTCCTGAACACGCAACACCTCCTCCTCCGCCGCTGCCTGGCGGCCCTCGCTTCTCCTCCGCCTGCCTGGCGGTCCTCGCTCCCGCCGGCGAGCATGGCGACCCACCAGCTGTCCTTCTCTGAGCGTCCTCACCAACCAGCTCTCTTATTCTGCTCTCGGTTCCTGAACACGCAACACCTCCTCCAAGCAAGCTCCTCGCTGTCCCGTTCTCATTCAACCAGGAGGCCAGCAACAGGCAACATCTTCTCTAACGAAGCTCCTGCACATCTACCTCCTTCAACACGCTACTCACCGAACGTGTCTACTGAGCAGCTCCTCACCACACGGCACCTCCAGCACCAGACTGTCTACCATATAACTTTTATTATATAAGAAAACCACCTTAGAGTTTCCATCCATCCTGAGTGCTAGACAACATTATATCACGAAACCCTACAGTATCATGGATCAGCTTGTTCCATGTTTCATTGTGTTTGTTCTTGCTTATGTCTTTCAGTTCTTCTTTTAGATTCCTGTATAATATTCTGTTGTCATTGCTCCACCCGTGTGTTTTTGTGTATTCATATAGATTGGTGAATCTAGTTTGGATCATTTTCTCTTCATATGTTAATTGTGCATGTGGTAATGTACGGTATGTTGTTTTTGGGATGTTGTTTTTCATTGCTGTTGTTACTTCATTGTACTATGTATTTAGTGATTTGTCAATCTCTGTTGTGTCTTTGTTGTGTAGGAGTGTTGGTTCGTTGTTGCTAAGATCCGATTTAAATTTTTCCCAATTTGCTCTATTGAGTGAAAATCTTGGGATTGATGGAATTTGTATCGGGGATGTGGATAAAGTTGCTATTATGGGTAGATGATCACTGGTTGTTGTGGGTCCAGCTTTTAGATGTACGTTTAGATGGTGATGCCTATTGGTTAAAACAATGTCTGGTTTCCCAGAGTTACCGGCTGATGCGTAAGTTTCGAAGTCGGGCCCGAGGTGTGTTATTGTCCCGTGTTCGATGAGAGCATGGAGGATTTTTCCTCCTGGGTTTCTGATATTGTGTTCTAAGGTTGTGTGTTTAGCATTTGTAGTATCTTGCGTTATTTAATGAGAACCCTCCAAATGGTGACTCCGGAATTCACTCACACAGGATGGAGAACACAATCACACTCCCCAAGCAGCATGGAAGAATAAACATCACACAAGCAGCTCTGCTACTCCTAAGCAGACACCAGCTCTATTCACCACCCCAAGCACCATCCTACCAACCCCAGCACACCCGTCCTGCCTCTGACGGCGACCCGGCCAACAGTAACCCCTGCCGCCCCTGATGGCCTCTGTTCTGAGTGCGGGACACACACCCTCTTTTCTCCCACTGGTACTCCCTGCTAATAATGCTGCACCCTGCTGCTGTCGTGGACCAGCTGCATCACGAGCCCTTATCCTTCTGCTGACGCAGCCCTGCTCCTGACAGGCCCACACACAACAGACGCATCTGACATTTCTTGTGTACCTATCATGAGGAAGAACTTCATCGCCTCCACACCCTTTTTCTCTCTCTCCTCCAGATATAGTGTGTATATAGACAGTTTGTATCCAGCGACCGGCTAAATCCACGCCATCGCCGTTGTATGCCATGTGGCATGCGCGCACCGTTCTGCCTCACATGTGCTAAAAGCAACTTCTACAGACAACAAGTGTCCTACCACCGCCTGGAGGGAAGAGAACATTGTAGTGGACGTCTCTACAGCTGGGTAGCCACAAGCCACCTGCTACGTCTTCCCTAGCAACCAAACAGAGCGGCAGGGGGGGTGTCACCAGATGCCACGGTATCCTGGCGGGAGGCGGGCAGCAGCTACTTCCCGGGATTTCCCACCGCAGCTCACGGCTGACCGGCTGCTGCTGTGTATATAAGCTGTACCATTTGAGATTCATTCTGGCCTCTCTTCCTGAATTACGCAACACCGCCTCCTCCATAAGCCTGGCGTCCTCGCCTCCGCCGGCAGGCATGGCGACCCACCAGCTGTCCTTCTCTGGGCGTCACCTCCACCAGCTAGCTCTCTTATTCTGCTCTCGGTTCCTGGCCGTAACACCTCACTCCAACAGCTCCCCTCGCTGTCCCGTTCTCATTCAACCTGGGAGGCCAGCAACAGAGCCTTGTCTTCTCTAACAAGCTCCTACACCTCTACTATCGCTGTGCAGCTGCTCACCGGGCGTGCCTACTGAGCAGCTCCAACCCTACAAAAGCTAAACAGAAAACTAGGAGGAGAAATAGTGTTTGTGGTGGTGTTTTTCCTGCTACTGAACTAAATTTCTCATCTGCTTTTCGTCAGATGAGAGAAGAAATAGAAATTGAAGACAACAACGAAGAGATGGAGATAGATAATTATGAAGGGAAGGAGATAGATAATGATGAAGAGGAGGAAATAGAAGATAATTACGAAGAGGAGGAGGTAGAAGATAATTATAAAGAGGAGGGGGTAGAAGATAATTATGAAGAGGAGGAGAAGAAGAATAAGAATAAGAAGGAAAATAAGATAAAAAATTAAAATGAAAAAAAAATAATAGTAAGGTAATGAAATGGTTGGGAAAGAATGGCTTTGCAGTCTAAGTTAGGCTGAAAATAATATTCACAGAAATAAGGTTATTTGTGAAACTGTCGATGGATATACTTTCCTTTATCAGATGGAGCCGCATGAGGGGCTGAGTATTGCCTCTACTATAGAGGCAACAACATTACTACTACTATATTATTATTATATTATTAGTATATATAACAAGGAGAGGATAAGACTGTATATTGTCACAAATAGTTATAAAAACACTTCAATAAGAAATAGACTATGCTTTATCCTTGGTAAAGGAGGAGGAGGAGATAAAAGGAAGAAGAGAGACGGGAGGTAAAATATATTATGAATTTTATGGAAGAGGGAAAATAGAGTAAGGATAAGACTATAAAAGAGAAGAAGGATTATACAGGTTAAGCGTGGCAACTGGCATGCCTAAGTTGCCAGTTAACCTCGTATGCAGTGTGTATATAATAGTGTTTAACAACTGACTATATTAAATCGGTTTACCCCAACAAACTAACAACATTGTCATTGATGGACTTAGAATTTAGCTAAGGCATCAATCCTTCAGAAACAAGCAGGTATCAAGAACAAGTAGTGAGGAGGGAAAAGCTGCCTGAGCTGCCTGAGGGACTGCCTATCGCCTTCTACTCTGGAAGATATTACAAAGACAACTACTCGCGCTATATTGGAATTAATATCCAGTTTTCCTTTATCAGTGAGAAATGAGGTGGAGAACGATAACTGTAGAAGAGAGAAAGAAAGTGTATGGAGATACAATAAATGGCATATGGCGTTTAAAGACATCTTCAAAAGATATAAAAGAGAGAAGAGCAAGAGGAGCTGCCTGCATGGCTGCCTATCACCTTCTATGGTATAGATCGTCACTACAATGTTACTGCTACCTACAACGTTACTACAGCTATACGACAACAAACACCATATATCCCCCGACAAAGACAAAAAAAGCCAGTTTCTCTGAAAAGTATGTGGCAAGATTTTAAGTTGTGTAAGAAACCTTCGCAAACATGAGTTGCGCCACAACGTAGAGAATACTTATAAATGTGAGTTTTGTGACAAGAGATATTATGGGCCGAATAGCCTGAATAACCACAGAAAAACACACATACAGGAAGAAAAGTTCCTCTGTAACGTATGTGGCAAGATTCTAAGCTGTAAAAAAAACCTTCGCGAACATATTTTGCGCCACAACGAGAAAACTTTTATATGTGAGTTTTGTGATAAAAAGTATTACGGGCCAAAAGTCCTGACTCAACACAGAAAAACACACATACAGGAAGCAAAGTTTCGCTGTAATGTATGTGGCAAGAATTTAAGTAGTGCAAGAACCCTTCCTGATCACCTGTTGCGTCATAGCGATAAAAGAGAGAAAACTTTTAAATGTGAGTTTTGTGACAAGAAATTTTATTGGCCGAGTAACCTAACTCACCACAGAAATACACACCAGATATCCCCACAACAAACCACGTAATGTAACATGCCTTCGCGAACACCGGTTGTGCCACAACGTAGAGAAAACTTTTAAATGTGAGTTTTGTGCTAAGAAATATTATGGACTACAAACCCTGAATAAACACAGAAAAACACACATACAGGAAGCAAAGTTTATCTGTAACGTATGTGGCAAGAAATTAAGTAGTACTAGCAACCTTTGCCATCACCGGTTGCATCACTGCTTAAAGAAAACTTTTAAATGTGAGTTTTGTGCCGAGAAATTTTATTGGCCGAGTAGCCTGGTTCACCACAGAAATAAACACATATCCCCACCACCAAAGGACGAGGAGGATGACAACGAGGATGACGACGAAGACGATAATTGTGCGCTACCTGATGTAGTAGAATTGCCTGAGGATAAACCACAACCGGAGAAGAAGGAGGAGAAGGAAGAAGAGGAGGAGGAGGAGGAGGAGGAGGAAGAAGAGGAAAGTAAATTACAACCTAAGGAGGAGGAGGAGGAGGATAAACTAGATGTAGATTTTCCTGATGTAGTGAAGGAAGAAGAGGAGGAATGGGAGGAATGCGAGTTCGATGATCTACCCTTGTCCGAAGTAAACCTGGATGAAAAATGGTGAGATTTATAAAAGTTTTTTGTATTTAACTAACTAACTTTTAATAATAAAACTTACTGTATGTATATTATGTATGTTGTATGTATACCATGTATGTACTCTATATATACACATTATTTCTCTAGTCAGTAGCGTGTGGTAATGCCCCTGTTTCATGTCACCACACGCTTAGATAAATGTGCCTGGCGACATCTGGAAGCTGCGAGTATACCACTTACCACATGTCGCCTCAGAGGTCAGAGTGAGGTCAGTTGACCCCTATAGGAGTGTAAGGACTACCCGGGCTTGTAAGCGCACCTTGTATATTTCCGTCAATAAGAACCTACAGAACTCTACAGGTGTTTATGATCGCCCCTGTAGTTAGAACCAAGTACCCGAACATCTCCACTTACTACCCTAATATTTTCAGTTTGTACTCCGTCTCGAGGGTCTAGACAATCCTACCTTTTTTTTTTTTGGTGGTGCTGGTGCTGGTGCTGGTGCTCAGCCCTCCTCTTTAGTCTGTGCTCCGCCCTCGAGAGTCTAGGCAGTCCTACTTTTTTTGTCTGTGCTCCGCCCTTTTTTTTGTTGTTTTTGGTAGTGGTGGTGCTGCTGGTGCTGGTGCTTCCGTCCTCCTCTTTAGTCTGTGCTTCACCCTCGAGGGTATCGGCAGCCTGGCTTCTTTGTTGGTTTAACAAACACAAACTACCCACGGTACCCTCTGGCTGGTGCCAAAAACTGCCTGCCTTTCTCTTCCTGCTGTTGTCAATTTGCTAATATTATGGACGAATTGACGAGATCGAGGTTACTGCAGAATAATTATTCTTGTGATTACTGTGAACAGAAGTTTATTAACGAAGATAGCCTGCAGCTCCACATCATTAAAACGCACCACAAGCAGCCGAAGTCCTACGAAAACAAACCCCATATATCCCCCGACAAAGACAAAAAAAGACAGTTTCTCTGTAACGTATGTGGCAAGAATTTAAGTAGTACACGAAGCCTTCGCCATCACCAGTTGCGTCATAGCGATAAAAGAGAGAAAACTTTTAAATGTGAGTTTTGTGACAAGAAATTTTATTGGCCGAGTAGCCTGACTCACCACAGAAATAAACACACATCCTCACAACCAAGTAGCAAGTTTCTCTGTAACTTATGTGGCAAGAATTTAAGTTGTGTAACAAGCCTTCGCAACCATCAGTTACGCCACAACGTAGAGAAAACTTTTAAGTGCGAGTTTTGTGAGAAGAGATATTACGGGCCAACTGCCCTGTATAAATATAGAAAAACACACATACAGGAAGCAAAGCTTCTCTGTACCTGTAATGTATGTGGCAAGCATTTAAGTAGTGCAAGCAACCTTCCCAATCACCAAATGCGTCATAGCAATAAAAGAGAGAAAACTGTG
>NW_024734027.1:0-16403 GCF_018991925.1 Homarus americanus | reverse complement strand
TCATGGTCGTGGTTGTTATAATCATAGTCGTGGTTGTTATACATGGTCATGGTTGTTATAATCATGGTCGTGGGTGTTATAATCTTGATCGTGGTTTGTTATAATCATGTTCGTGGTTGTTATAATCGTAGTCGTGGTTGTTATATTCATTGTCGTGGTTGTTACAATCATGGTCGTTGTTGTTGCAATTATGGTCATGTTTGTTACAATCATGGTTGTGGTTGTTACAATCAGGTCGTGGTTGTTATAATCAGGGTCGTGGCTGTTACAATCATGGTTGTGGTTGTTACAATCATGGTCGTGGTTGTTGCAATCATGGTCGTGGTTGATTGCGATCATGGTCTTGGTTGTTGCAATCATGGTCGTGGTTGTTATAATCATGGTCATGGTTCATGGTCGTAGTTGTTATAATCATGGTCGTGGTTCATGGTCGTGGTTGTTATAATCATAGTCGTGGATGTTATAATCATAGTCGTGGTTGTTATAATCATAGTCGTGGTTCATGATCGTGGTTGTTATAATCATAGTCGTGTTTGTTATAATCATAGTCCTGGTGGTTATAATCATAGTCGTGGTTGTTTTAATCATGGTCGTGTTTGTTATAATCATGGTCGTGGTTGTTATAATCATGGTCGTGATTGTTATAATCATGGTTGTGGTTGTTATAATCATGGTCGTGGTCCATGATCGTGGTTGTTATATTTATGGTTGTGGTTGTTATATTCATAGTCGTTGTTGTTATAATCATAGTTGTGCTATAATCATGGTCGTGGTTGTTATAATCGTGGTAGTGGTTGTTATAACTGGTGGTCGTGGTTGTTATAATCATAGTCGTGGTTGTTTTAACTGGTGGTGGTTGTTATAATCAGAGTCGTGTTTGTTATAATCATGGTCGTGGTTGTTATAATCATGGTCGGTTGTTATAATCATGGTCATGGTTGATATAATCATGGTCGTGGTTGTTATAATCGTGGTCGTGGTTGTTATAAACATGGTCCTGGTTGTTATAATCATGGTCGTGGTTGTTATAATCTTGATCGTGGTTGTTATAATCATGGTCGTGGTTGTTATAATCATAGTCGATTGTTATAATCATAGTCGTATTTGTTATAATCGTGGGTCGGTTGTTATAATCATGGTCCTGGTTGTTATAATCATGGTCGTGGTTGTTATAATCTTGATCGTGGTTGTTATAATCATGGTCGTGGTTGTTATAATCCTAGTCGTGATTGTTATAATCATAGTCGTGGTTGTTATAATCATATTCGAGGTTGGAATATTCATGAACGTGGTTGTTATAATCATAGTCGTGGTGTTATAATCATTCTCGTCGTTGTTTCAATCATGGTCCTGGTTGTTATGGTCGAGGTTGTTATAATAATGGTCGTGGTTGTTATAATCATGGTCGTGGGTGATATAATCATGGTAGTGGTGATATAATCATGGTCGTGGGTGATATAATAATGGTCTGGTTGTTATACTCATGGTCGTGGTTGTTATAATCATGGTCGTGGTTGTTATAATCATGGTCGTGGTTGTTATAATCCTGGTCATGGTTATGATCATAGTCGTGGTTGTTATAATCATGGTCGTTGTTATAATCATGTCGTGGTTGTTATGATGATGGCCGTGGTTGTTATAATCAGGCCTTGTTATAATCATGGTCATGGTTGTTGTAATCATAGTCGTGATTGTTTTAATCATAGCCGTGAGTTGTTATAATCATAGTCGATATGGTATGTTAGTCGTGGTTGTTATAATCATAGTCGTGGTTGCTATAATCATTGTCGTGGTTGTTATAATCATGGTCCTGGTTGTTATGGTCGTGGTTGTTATATTCATATTCGTGGTTGTTATAATCATGGTCGGGTGATATATCGTGGTTGTTATACCATGGTCATGGTTGTTATAATCATGGTCGTGGTTGTTATAATCTTGATCGTGGTTGTTAAAATCATGTTCGTGGTTGTTATAATCATAGTCGTGGTTGTTATATTCATGGTCGTGGTTGTTATAATCATGTCGTGGTTGGTATAATCATGGTCGTGGTTGTTATAATCGTGGACGTGGTTGTTATAATCATGGTCGTGGTTGTTACAATCATGGTCGTGGTTGTTGCAATTATGGTCATGGTTGTTACAATCATGGTTGTGGTTGTTACAAACAGGGTCGTGGTTGTTATAATCAGGGTCGGCTGTTACAACTGGTGGTTGTGGTTGTTGCAATCATGGTCGTGGTTGTTGCAATCATGGTCGTGGTTGTTGCAATTATGGTCTTGGTTGTTACAATCATGGTCATGGTTGTTTTAATCATAGTCGTGATTGTTTAAATCATAGCCGTGGTTGTTATAATCATAGTCGTGGTTGTTATAATCATAGTCGTGGTGGTTATAATCATAGTCTTGGTTGTTTTAATCATGGTCGTGTTTGTTATAATCATGGTCGTGGTTGTTATAATCATGGTCGTGATTGTTATAATCATGATTGTGGTTGTTATAATCATGGTCGTGGTTCATGATCGTGGTTGTTATAATCATGGTCGTGGTTGTTATATTTATGGTTGTGGTTGTTATATTCATAGTCGTTGTTGTTATAATCATAGTTGTGGTTGCTATAATCATAGTTGTGCTTGTAATAAGCGTAGTAGTGCTTGTTATAATCATGTTCGTGGTTGTTATAATCATAGTCGTGGTTGTTATATTCATGGTCGTGGTTGTTATAATCATAGACGTGTTTGTTATAATCATGGTCGTGGTTGTTATAATCATGGTCGTGGTTGTTATAATCATGGTCATGGTTGATATAATCATTGTCGTGTTTGTTATAATCGTGGTCGTGGTTGTTATAATCATGGTCCTGGTTGTTATAATCATGGTCGTGGTTGTTATAATCTTGATCGTTGTTGTTATAATCATGGTCGTGGTTGTTATAATCATAGTCGTGATTGTTATAATCATAGTCGTGGTTGTTATATTCATAGTCGTGGTTGTTATAATCATAATCGTGGTTGTTATAATCATATTCGAGGTTGGAATATTCATGAACGTGTTTGTTATAATCATAGTCGTGGTTGTTATAATCATGGTCGTCGTTGTTTCAATCATGGTCCTGGTTGTTATGGTCGTGGTTGTTATAATAATAGTCGTGGTTGTTATAATCATGGTCGTGGGTGATATAATCATGGTATATAATCATGGTCGTGGGTGATATAATAATGGTCGTGGTTGTTATAATCATGGTCGTGGTTGTTATAACTGGCGGTCGTGGTTCCGGTGGTCGTGGTTGTTATAACTGGCGGTCGTGGTTCATGGTCGTGGTTGTTATAATCATAGTCGTGGTTGTTATAATCATAGCGTCGTGGTTGTTATAATCATAGTCGTGGTTCATCGTGGTTGTTATAATCATAGTCTGGTTGTTATAATCATAGTCGTGATTGTTATAATCATGGTCGTGATTGTTATAATCATGGTTGTGGTTGTTATAATCATGGTCGTGGTTCATGATCGTGGTTGTTATAATCATGGTCGTGGTTTTTATATTTATTATTGTGGTTGTTATATTCATAGTCGTGGTTGTTATATTCATAGTTGTGGTTGCTATAATCATGATCGTGGTTGTTATAATCGTGGTAGTGGTTGTTATAATCATGGTCGTGGTTGTTATAATCATAGTCGTGTTTGTTATAATCATGGTCGTGGTTGTTATAATCATCGCTGGCGTTTGTTATAATCATGGTCTTGGTTGTTTTCATCATAGTCGTGGTTGTTATAATCGTGGTCGTGGTTGTTGTAATGATGGTCTTGGTTGCTATAATGATGGTCGTGGTTATTATATTCATGGTCGTGGTTGTTATAAACATAGTCGTGGTTGTTATAATGATGGTCGTGGTTGTTATAATGATGGTCGTGGTTGTTATAATCATGGTCGTGGTTGTTATAATCATGATCGTGGTTCTTATATTCATGGTCGTGGTTGTTTTAATCATAGTCGTGGTTGTTATAATCGTGGTCGTGGTTGTTATAATCATAGTCGTGGTTCATGATCGTGGTTGTTATAATCATAGTCGGTTGTTATAATCATAGTCGTGGTGGTTATAATCATAGTCGCGTTGTTCTAACTGGCGGTCGCTTGTTATAATCATGGTCGTGGTTGTTATAATCATGGTCGTGAATGTTATAATCATGGTTGTGGTTGTTATAATCATGGTCGTGGTTGTTATATTTATGGTTGTGGTTGTTATATTCATAGTCATTGTTGTTATAATCATAGTTGTGGTTGCTATAATCATGGTCGTGGTTGTTATAATCGTGGTAGTTGTTGTTATAATCATGGTCGTGGTTTTTATAATCGTAGTCGTGGTTGTTATAATCATGGTCGTGATTGTTATAATCATCGTCGTGTTTGTTATAATCATGGTCGTGGTTGTTATAATTATGGTCGTGGTTGTTATAATCATGGTCATGGTTGATATAATCATGGTCGTGGTTGTTATAATCTTGGTCGTGGTTGTTATAATCATGGTCCTGGTTATTATAATCATGGTCGTGGTTGTTATAATCATAGTCGTGATAGTTATAATCATAGTCGTGGTTGTTATATTCATAGTCGTGGTGGTTATAATCATATTCGAGGTTGGAATATTCATGAACGTGGTTGTTATAATCATAGTCGTGGTTGTTATAATCATGGTCGTCTTTGTTTTAATCATGGTCCTGGTTGTTATGGTCGTGGTTGTTATAATTATAGTCGTGGTTGTTATAATCATGGTCGTGGGTGATATAATCATGGTCTTGGGTGATATAATCATGGTCGGTGGTGATATAATCATGGTCGTGGTTGTTATACTCATGGTCGTGGTTGTTATAATCATGGTCGTGGTTGTTATAATCATGGTCGTGGTTGTTATAATCATCATTGTGGTTATAATCATGGTCGTGGTTGTTATAATCATGGTCGTGGTTGTTATAATCATGGTCGTGGTTGTTATAATCATGGTCGTGGTTGTTTTAATCATGGTCGTGGTTGTTATAATCTTAGTCGTGATTGTTATAATCATAGTCGTGGTTGTTATATTCATAGTCGTGGTTGATATAATCATAATCGTGGTTGTTATAATCATATTTGTGGTTGGAATATTCATGAACGTGGATGTTATAATCATAGTCGGTTAATATTGATGCGTTGTAAAATGGTTGCATGTAATTTGTGCGGTGAAGGCTGGTGATTAATGATCTGGTTGTTCGCGGTTGTTATAATTATGGTCGGTAGTTGTTATAATTGCCGGTTGTTATACGGTCATGGTTGTGATTCGTAATCGGTTGTTAATATCATGGTCGGTATAATCATGGTTTGAGGTTACGGCCGTGGTTGCATAGCGTGATTGTGGGTGAGGTAATCATGGTCGTGGTTGTTATAATCATGGTCGTGGGTGATATGGTCATGGTTGTTATAATATGGTGGCCATGGTTGTTATAAATATGGTCGGGTTGTTATAATCATGGTCGTGGTTATGATCACAGTCGGTTGTTACAATCTTGGTCGTGGGTTGTTATAATCATGGTTTTGGTTGTTATAATCATGGTCCTGGTTGTTATAATCATCGTCGTGTTTGTTATAATCATGGTCTGGTTGTTTATAATCATGGTCGTGGTTGTATAATCTTGATCGTGGTTGTTATAATCATATTCTGTTGTTATAATCATATTCGCGGTTGTTATAATCATGGTCGTGGGTGATATATGGTCGTGGTTGTTATACACATGTTCATGGTTGTTATAATCATGGACGTGGTTGTTATAATCATGGTCGTGGTTGTTACAATCATGGTCGTGGTTGTTGCAATTATGGTCATGGTTGTTACAAACATGGTTGTGGTTGTTACAATCAGGGTCGTGGTTGTTGTAATCAGGGTTGTGGCTATTACAATCATGGTTGTGGTTGTTACAATCATGGTCGTGGTTGTTATAATCATGGTCGTGGTTTTATATTCATGGTCGTGGTTGTTATAATCATAGTCGTGATTGTTATAATCAAAGTCGTGGTTATTATATTCATAGTCGTGGTTGTTATAATCATAATCGTGGTTGTTATAATCATATTCGTGGTTGGAATATTAATGAGCGTGGTTGTTATAATCATAGCCGTGATTGATATAATCATAGTCGTCGTTGTTATAATCATGGTCCTGGTTGTTATGGTCGTGGTTGTTATAATCATAGTCGTGGTTGTTATAATCATGGTCGTGGTTGTTATAATCATAGTCGTGGTTGTTATAATCATGGTCGTGGTTGTTATAAACAGAGTCGTGTTTGTTATAATCGTGTATTGTGGTTGTTATAATCATGGTCCTGGTTGTTATAATCATGGTCGTGGTTGTTATAATCTTGATCGTGGTTGTTATAATCATGGTCGTGGTTGTTATAATCATAGTCGTGATTGTTATAATCATAGTCGTGGTTGTTATAATCGTGGTCGTGGTTGTTATAATCATGGTCGTGGTTGTTATAATCATGGTCGTGGTTGTTATAATCTTGATCGTGGTTGTTATAATCATGGTCGTGGTTGTTATAATCATAGTCGTGATTGTTATAATCATAGTCGTGGTTGTTATATTCATAGTCGTGGTTGTTATAATCATAATCGTGGTTGTTATAATCATATTCGAGGTTGGAATATTCATGAACGTGGTTGTTATAATCATAGTCGTGGTTGTTATAATCATTCTCGTCGTTGTTTCAATCATGGTCCTGGTTGTTATGGTCGTGGTTGTTATAATAATGGTCGTGGTTGTTTAATCATGGTCGTGGGTGTTAAATCATGGTCGTGGTTGTTATACTCATGGTCGTTTGTTATAATCATGGTCGTTTGTTATAATCATGGTCGTGGTTTATAATCATGGTCATGGTTATGATCATAGTCGTGGTTGGTATAATCATGGTCGTGGTTTATTTATAATCATGGTCGTGGTTGTTTTAATCATAGCCGTGGTTGTTATAATTGGTTCCTTTTTGTTATAATCATGGTCGTAATTGTTATAATCATGGTCATGGTTGTTGTAATCATAGTCGTGATTGTTTTAATCATAGCCGTGGTTGTTATAATCATAGTCGTGGTTTTTATAATCATAGTCGTGGTTGTTATAATCATAGTCGTGGTTGCTATAATCATGGTCGTGGTTGTTATAATCATGGTCCTTGTTGTTATGGTCGTGGTTGTTATAATCATATTCGCGGTTTTTATAATCATGGTTGTGGGTGATATGGTCGTGGTTGTTATAATCATAGTCGTGGTTGTTATAATCATGGTCGTGGTTGTTATAATCATAGTCGTGGTTCATGATCGTGGTTGTTATAGTCATAGTCGTGGTTGTTATAATCATAGTCGTGGTGATTATAATCATAGTTGTGGTTGTTTTAATCATGGTCGTGTTTGTTATAATCATGGTCGTGGTTGGTATAATCATGGTCGTGATTGTTATAATCATGGTTGTGGTTGTTATAATCATGGTCGTGGTTCATGATCGTGGTTGTTATAATCATGGTAGTGGTTGTTATATTTATGGTTGTGGTTGTTATATTCATAGTCGTTGTTGTTATAATCATAGTTGTGGTTGCTATAATCATGGTCGTGGTTGTTTTAATTGTGGTAGTGGTTGTTATAATCAAGGTCGTGATTGTTATAATCATAGTCGTCGTTGTTTTAATCATGGTCCTGGTTGTTATGGTCGTGGTTGTTATAATCATAGTCGTGGTTGTTATAATCATGGTCGTGGGTGATATAATCATGGTCGTGGGTGATATAATCATGGTCGTGGTTGTTATACTCATGGTTGTGGTTGTTATAATCATGGTCGTGGTTGTTATAATCATGGTCGTGGTTGTTATAATCATGTTGGTGGTTATAATCATGGTCATGGTTGTTATAAACATGGTCGTGGTTGTTATAATCATGGTCGTGGTTGTTATAATCATGGTCGTGGTTGTTATAATTATGGTCGTGGTTGTTTTAATCATGGTCGTGGTTGTTATAATCTTAGTCGTTATTGTTATAATCATAGTCGTGGTTGTTATATTCATAGTCGTGGTTGTTATAATCATAATCGTGGTTGTTATAATCATATTCGTTGTTGGAATATTCATGAACGTCGTTGTTATAAACATGGTCCTGGTTGTTATGGTCGTGGTTGTTAACATCATAGTCGTGGTTGTTATAATCATGGTCGTGGGTGATATAATCATGGTCGTGGTTGTAATACTCATGGTCATGGTTGTTATAATCATGGTCGTGGTTGTTATAATCATGGTCTTCGTTGTTATAATCATGGTCATGGTTATGATCATAGTAGTGGTTGTTATAATCATGATCGTGGTTGTTATAATCATGGTCGTGGTTGTTATAATCATGGCCGTGGTTGTTATAATCAGGGTCCTTGTTGTTATAATCATGGTCGTAATTGTTATAATCATGGTCATGGTTGTTATAATCATAGTCGTGATTGTTTTAATCATAGCCGTGGTTGTTATAATCATAGTCGTGGTTGTTATAATCATAGTCGTGGTTGTTATACTGTAATCATAGTCGTGGTTGGTATATTCATGGTGGTAGTTGATATAATCATAGTCGTGGTTCGGTATAATCGTGGTAGAGTGGGTGATATAATCATAATTAGTTGTTGATATAATCATGGTCGTGATTCATTATAATCATGAATTAAATAGTTATTATAATCATGGTCTGGTTGTTATGGTCGTGGTTGTTATAATCATAGTCGTGGTTGTTATAATCATGGTCGTGGGTGATATGGTCGTGGTTCTTATACACATCGTCATGGTTGTTATAATCATGGTCGTGGTTGTTATAATCATGGTCGTGGTTATGATCACAGTCGTGCTTGTTATAATCTTGGTCGTGGTTGTTATAATCATGGTTGTGGTTGTTATAATCATGGTCCTGGTTGATATAATCATCGTCGTGTTTGTTTTAATCATGGTCCTGGTTGTTATAATCATGGTCGTGGTTGTTATAATCTTGATCGTGGTTGTTATAATCATATTGCTGGTTGTTATAATCATAGTCGTGGTTGTTATATTCATGGTCGTGGTTGTTATAATCATGGTCGTGGTTGTTATAATCATGGTCGCGGTTGTTAAAATCATGGTCATGGTTGTTATAATCAAGGTCGTGGTTGTTACAATCATGGTCGTGGTTCTTGCAATTATGGTCATGGTTGTTACAATCATGGTTGTGGTTGTTACAATCATTGTCGTGGTTGTTATAATCAGGGTCATGGTTGTTACAATCATGGTTGTGGTTGTTGCAATCATGGTCGTGGTTGTTACAATCATGGTCGTGGTTGTTACAATCATGGTCTTGGTTGTTACAATCATGGTCATGGTTGTTATAATCATGGTCGTGGTTCATGGTCGTGGTTGTTATAATCATAGTCGTGGGTGTTATAATCATAGTCGTGGTTGTTATAATCATGGTCGTGATTGTTATAATCATGGTTGTGGTTCATGATCGTGGTTGTTATAATCATAGTCGTGGTTTATTTATGTTTAGTTTGTGGTTGTTATATTCATAGTCGTTGTTGTTATAATCATGTTCGTGGTTGTTATAATCATGGTCGTGGTTGTTATATTCATGGTCGTGGTTGTTATAATCATAGAGCGTGTTTGTTATAATCATGGTCGTGGTTGTTATAATCATGGTCGTGGTTGTTATAATCATGGTCATGGTTGATATAATCATTGTCGTGTTTGTTATAATCGTGGTCGTGGTTGTTATAATCATGGTCCTGGTTGTTATAATCATGGTCGTGGTTGTTATAATCTTGATCGTGGTTGTTATAATCATGGTCGTGGTTGTTATAATCATAGTCGTGATTGTTATAATCATAGTCGTGGTTGTTATATTCATAGTCGTGGTTGTTATAATCATAATCGTGGTTGTTATAATCATTCGGTTGGAATATTCATGAGCGTGGTTGTTATAATCATAGTCGTGGTTGTTTATAATCATGGTCGTCGTTGTTTCAATCATGGTCCTGGTTGTTATGGTCGTGGTTGTTATAATAATAGTCGTGGTTGTTATAATCATGGTCGTGGGTGATTTAATCATGGTCGTGGGTGATATAATCATGGTCGTGGGTGATATAATGGTTGTGGTTGTTATAATCATGGTCGTGGTTCATGGTCGTGGTTGTTATAATCATGGTCGTGTTTCATGGTTGTGGTTGTTATAATCATAGTCGTGGTTGTTATAATCATAGTCGTGGTTGTTATAATCATAGTCGTGGTTCATGGTCTTGGTTGTTATAATCAAAGTCGTGATTGTTATAATCATAGTCGTGGTTGTTATATTCATAGTCGTGGTTGTTATAATCATAATCGTGGTTGTAATAATCATATTCGTGGTAGGAATATTCATGGATGTGGTATAATCATATGTCGTGGTTGTTATAATCATGGTCGTAGTTTTTTAATCATGGTCCTGGTTGTTATGGTCGTGGTTTATTAATCATTGGTTGTTATAATCATGGTCGTGGTGATATAATCATGGTCGTGGGTGATATAATAATGGTCGTGGGTGATATAATCATGGTCGTGATTGTTAGACACTTGGTCGTGGTTGTTATAATCATTGTCGGTGGTTGTTATAATCATGGTCGTGTTTATAATCATGGGGCGTGTTTGTTATAATCATTGTGGTTGTTTATAATCATGGTCGTGGTTGTTTTAATCATGGTGTTTGGTTGCTATAATCATTGTGGTTTGTTATAATCATGGTCCTTGTTGTTATGGTCGTGGTTGTTATAATCATATTCGCGGTTTTTATAATCATGGTCGTGGGTGATATGGTCGTGGTTTTTTATACACATGGTCATGGTTGTTATAATCATGGTCGTGGTTGTTATAATCTTGATCGTGGTTGTTATAATCATGTTCGTGGTTGTTATAATCATAGTCGTGGTTGTTATATTCATGGTCGTGGTTGTTACAATCATGGTCTTGGTTGTTGCAATTATGGTTGTGGTTGTTACAATCATGGTTTTGGTTGTTACAATCACGGTCGTGGTTGTTATAATCAGGGTCGTGGCTGTTACAATCATGGTTGTGGTTGTTACAATCATGGTCGTTGTTGTTGCAATCATGGTCGTGGTTGTTGCAATCATGGTCTTGGTTGTTGCAATCATGGTCGTGGTTGTTATAATCATGGTCATGGTTCATGGTCGTGGTTGTTATAATCATGGTCGTGGTTCATGGTCGTGGTTGTTATAATCATAGTCGTGGTTGTTATAATCATAGTCGTGGTTCATGATCGTGGTTGTTATAATCATAGTCGTGGTTGATATAATCATAGTCGTGGTGGTTATAATCATAGTCGTGGTTGTTTTAATCATGGTCGTGTTTGTTATAATCATGGTCGTGGTTGTTTATAATCATGGTTGTGATTGTTATAATCATGGTTGTGGTTGTTATAATCATGGTCGTGGTTGTTATATTTAGGTTGTGTTTGTTATATTCATATTCGTTGTTGTTATAATCATAGTTGTGGTTGCTATAATCATGGTCGTGGTTGTTATAGTCGTGGTAGTGGTTGTTATAATCATGGTCGTGGTTGTTATAATCATAGTCGTTGTTGTTATAATCATGGTCGTGGTTGTTATAATCAGAGTCGGTGTTTGTTATAATCATGGTCGTGGTTGTTATAATCATGGTCGTGGTTGTTATAATCATGGTCATGGTTGATATAATCATTCGTGGTTGTTATAATCGTGGTCGTGGTTGTTATAATCATGGTCCTGGTTGTTATAATCATGGTCGTGGTTATTATAATCTTGATCGTGGTTGTTATAATCATGGTCGTGGTTGTTATAATCATAGTCGTGATTGTTATAATCATAGTCGTGGTTGTTATAATCGTGGTCGTGGTTGTTATAATCATGGTCCTGGTTGTTATAATCATTCGTGGTTGTTATATTCTTGATCGTGGTTGTTATAATCGTGGTCGTGGTTGTTATAATCATAGTCGTGATTGTTATAATCATAGTCGGTTGTTATATTCATAGTCGTGGTTGTTATAATCATAATCGTGGTTGTTATAATCATATTCGAGGTTGGAATATTCATGAACGTGGTTGTTATAATCATAGTCGTGGTTGTTATAATCATTCTCGTCGTTGTTTCAATCATGGTCCTGGTTGTTATGGTCGTGGTTGTTATAATAATGGTCGTGGTTGTTATAATCATGGTCCTTGTTGTTGTTATGGTCGTGGTTGTTATAATCATATTCGCGGTTTTGATCATGGTCGTGGGTGATATGGTCGTGGTTGTTATACACATGGTCATGGTTGTTATAATCATGGTCGTGGTTGTTATAATCATGGTCGTTGTTGTTATAATCATGGTCGTGGTTGTTATAATCATTTACGTGGTTGTTATAATCATGGTCGTGGTTGTTACAATCATGGTCGTGGTTGTTGCAATTATGGTCACGGTTGTTACAATCATGGTTGTGGTTGATACAATCAGGGTCGTGGTTGTTATAATCAGGGTCGTGGCTGTTACAATCATGGTTGTGGTTGTTACAATCATGGTCGTGGTTGTTGCAATCATGGTCGTGGTTGTTGCAATCATGGTCTTGGTTGTTACAATCATGGTCGTGGTTGTTATAATCATGGTCGTGGTTCAGGGTCGTGGTTCATGGTCGTGGTTGTTATAATCATAATCGTGGTTGTTATAATCATAGTCGTGGTTGTTATAATCATAGTCGTGGTTGTTATAATCATACTCGTGGTTGTTATAATCATAGTCGTGGTTCTGATCGTGGTTGTTATAATCTTAGTCGTGGTTGTTATAATCATAGTCGTGGTGGTTATAATCATAGTCGTGGTTGTTTTAATCATGGTCGTGTTTGTTATAATCATGGTCGTGGTTGCTATAATCATGGTCGTGATTGTTATAATCATGGTTGTGGTTGTTATAATCATGGTTGTAGTTCATGATCGTGGTTGTTATAATCATGGTCGTGGTTGTTATATTTATGGTTATGGTTGTTATATTCATAGTCGTTGTTGTTATAATCATAGTTGTGGTTGCTATAATCATGGTCATGGTTGTTATAATCGTGGTAGTGGATGTTATAATCATGGTCGTGGTTGTTATAATCATAGTCGTGGTTGTTATAATCATGGTCGTGGTTGTTATAATCATAGTCGTGTTTGTTATAATCATGGTCGTGGTTGTTATAATCAGAGTCGTGTTTGTTATAATCCTGGTCCTTGTTGTTATAATCATGGTCATGGTTGTTATAATCATGGTCGTGGGTGATATAATAATGGTCTGGTTGTTATACTCATGGTCGTGGTTGTTATGATCATGGCCGTGGTTGTTATAATCAGGGTCCTTGTTGTTATAATCATGGTCATGGTTGTTGTAATCATAGTCGTGATTGTTTTAATCATAGCCGTAGTTGCTATAATCATAGTCGTGGTTGTTATAATCATAGTCGTGGTTGTTATAATCATAGTCGTGGTTGCTATAATCATGGTCGTGGTTGTTATAATCATGGTCCTGGTTGTTATGGTCGTGGTTGTTATATTCATATTCGTGGTTGTTATAATCATGGTCGTGGGTGATATGGTCGTGGTTGTTATACACATGGTCATGGTTGTTATAATCATGGTCGTGGTTGTTATAATCTTGATCGTGGTTGGTATAATCATGTTTGTGGTTGTTATAATCATAGTCGTGGTTGTTATATTCATGGTCGTGGTTGTTATAATCATGGTCGTGGTTGGTATAATCATGGTCGTGGTTGTTATAATCATGGACGTGGTTGTTATAATCATGGTCGTGGTTGTTACAATCATGGTCGTGGTTGTTGCAATTATGGTCATGGTTGTTACAATCATGGTTGTGGTTGTTACAATCAGGGTCGTGGGCTATATAATCAGGTCGTGGCTGTTACAATCATGGCTGTGGTTGTTGCCAATCATGGTCGTGGTTGTTGCAACTGGCGGTCGTGGGTTGTTGCAATTATATTCTGTTGTTACAATCATGGTCGTGGTTGTTATAATCATGGTCGTGGTCGCGGTCGTGGGTTGTTATAATCATGGTCGTGGTTCATGGTCGTGGTTGTTATAATCATGGTCGTGGGTCTGGCGGTCGTGGTTGTTATAACTGGCGGTCGTGGTTCGCGGTCGTGGTTGTTATAATTACAGTCGGTTGTTATAATCATAGTCGCGGTTCATGATCGTGGCTGTTATAATCATAGTCGTGGGTTGTTATAATCATAGCCGGTGGTTATAATCATAGTCGTGGTTCATGATCGTGGTTGTTATAATCATGGTCGTGGTTGTTATATTTATGGTTGTGGTTGTTATATTCATAGTCGTTGTTGTTATAATCATAGTTGTGGTTGCTATAATCATAGTTGTGCTTGTAATAAGCGTAGTAGTGCTTGTTATAATCATGTTCGTGGTTGTTATAATCATAGTCGTGGTTGTTATATTCATGGTCGTGGTTGTTATAATCATAGACGTGTTTGTTATAATCATGGTCGTGGTTGTTATAATCATGGTCGTGGTTGTTATAATCATGGTCATGGTTGATATAATCATTGTCGTGTTTGTTATAATCGTGGTCGTGGTTGTTATAATCATGGTCCTGGTTGTTATAATCATGGTCGTGGTTGTTATAATCTTGATCGTTGTTGTTATAATCATGGTCGTGGTTGTTATAATCATAGTCGTGATTGTTATAATCATAGTCGTGGTTGTTATATTCATAGTCGTGGTTGTTATAATCATAATCGTGGTTGTTATAATCATATTCGAGGTTGGAATATTCATGAACGTGTTTGTTATAATCATAGTCGTGGTTGTTATAATCATGGTCGTCGTTGTTTCAATCATGGTCCTGGTTGTTATGGTCGTGGTTGTTATAATAATAGTCGTGGTTGTTATAATCATGGTCGTGGGTGATATAACCGCGGTCGTGGGTGATATAATAATGGTCGGTTGTTATAATCATGGTCGTGGTTATAATCATGGTCGGTTCATGGTCGTGGTTGTTATAACTGCGGTCGTGGTCTGGCGGTCGTGGTTGTTATAATCATAGTCGTGGTTGTTATAATCATAGTCGTGGTTCATGATCGTGGTTGTTATAATCATAGTCGTGGTTGTTATAATCATAGTCGTGGTGGTTATAATCATAGTCGTGGTTGTTTTAATCATGGGCGTGTTTGTTATAATCATGGTCGTGGTTGTTATAATCATGGTCGTGATTGTTATAATCATGGTCGTGGTTCATGATCGCGGTTGTTATAATCATGGTCGTGGTTGTTATATTTATGGTTGTGGTTGTTATATTCATTGTCGTTGTTGTTATAATCATAGTTGTGGTTGCTATAATCATGGTCGTGGTTGTTATAATCGTGGTAGTGGTTGTTATAATCATGGTCGTGGTTGTTATAATCATAGTCGTTGTTGTTATAATCATGGTGGTCGTGGTTGTTATAATCATTGTCGTGGTTTGTTATAATCATGGTCGAAGGGTATAATTATGGTCGTGGTTGTTATAATCATGGTCATGGTTGATATAATCATATTCGAGGTTGAAATATTCGCGAACGTGGGTTGTTTCAACTTAAACCGGTTGTTATGGTCGTGGCTATGGTTAATGGTCGTGCTGTTATAATCATGGTCGGGTGTTAAAAACTGGCGGTCGGTTGTTATACCATGGTCGTGGCGGTTGGTAAATCATGGTTGTATGGTAACCATATCGCTTAAGGCGAATTCACGGGCGGTTATGACTGGCAGTCGCGGGTTGTTATAATCATGGTCGTGGTTGTTATAATCATGGTCGTGGTTGTTTTAACTGGCGGCCGTGGTTGTTATAATCAGGTCCTTGTTGTTATAATTATGGTCGTAATTGTTATAATCGGCGGTCATGGTTGTTGTAATCATAGTCGTGATTGTTTTAATCATAGCCGTGGTTGTTATAATCATAGTCGGGTTGTTATAATCACAGTCGTGGTTGTTATAACTGGGCGGTCCTTGTTGCTGGCGGTCGTGGGTTAAGGCAATCATATTCGCGGTTTTTATAATCATGGTCGGGTGATATGGTCGCTGCGGCGATACGGTCGCGGTTGTTATAATCATGGTCGTGGTTGTTATAATTCGACCGTGGTTGTTATAATCATGTACACGTGGTTGTTATAATCAGTCGGTTGTTATATTCATGGTCGTGGTTGTTACAATCATGGTTGTGGTTGATGGCCAATCAGGTCGTGGTTGTTATAATCAGGGTCGTGGCTGTTGCTAAATCATGGTTGTGAAGCAGCAACTGGCGGGTCGGTTGTTGCAATCATGGCTGGCGGAGCTGCAATCATGGTCTTGGT
>NW_024734026.1:0-3365 GCF_018991925.1 Homarus americanus | reverse complement strand
GGGCTGGCTAGGATTACGCATGTGTAAGGGTTCTTGCCGATTTGTGTAGTTTTAAGGCTTTTCTCTTTTATTCCTTCTTTATCATGGCGGCTCTGTGCCTACATGACACCACCTCGCAGGATAGTGGGAAGAGGAATGATAGTAACGAGATAATATTCTTCTCACATATACCTTAGCTTGATTACAGGTGGGCCCACCAGGTAGTTATGTGACTTCTTAAGAGCTTCGACTCTGGCTGATCTAACTTCAGTAAGATTCTGTTTATTTTATCTCATGAAAACCTCCAACGGTAAAGATTCTCCACTTGTAAGACTCTCCACCTGTGTGACCTCTCACTTGTAAGACTCTCCACCTCTTGTAAAAACCTTTATGGATTTGAAATACCTTCTGCCTTGACTCCACTAGTACTGTGCACAACTCTCTCTTAGCCTTGAAGCTACAGTAATGTTGAAGTATGGTACCAAGACTCAGCTCATGTGTTGGGAAAAAACAAGAAGTTGCTTTATTTTTATTTATTTATTTATTTATTTATAGCTATTTTTAGAATCCCGAAAGTTAGAAACAAAATACACGGGACCCACAAGCGGGCGATAAGCTACACACTGCATGCAAATAAATGAAAATAAAATAAATAAATCGTAAATTGGTGCATTGTTTTCTCCAGGGTAATTATAGAAGCACACAAATGTTTCTCCAGCAGGGTAAACGCATCATATTGGTCAGAGCAGAGTTTGACCCAGGTAGATTGAGGATGGTCATTCCGAGCTAGGTGGGTTACAGGGCCTCCTTGCCACGATGCTGTAATATTAAAAGGTGTTTCTTCTGTTTACAGTAATCGAGGTGTTTTGTGTTAGTTTTAATTTAAAATGGTTTTAGTTAGTAATAGTTATATTACATAAGTTGCTTAAATTATAACCTTGATTACATAATCGTTTAAGAACAATAAATAACTACAAGTTAATTGGATGTTTAGTTAATAGATCATTATTTTACAAGGTCGTATTATAATAACGTGACCATATACAGAAAAAATCAAGGCAGAAGATTAAGCAATAAGTGTACAGAGCCGACGCAAATCTTAAACGGTATATACCAAACATTATATGACAAATTTCCTATAATGCAACCATCCGTCAAAGTGTAACACTGGCTCATGAAGATTATCCTATTTATTTAACCCCAAGTTAACCACACTCACACTGCCTGACCCGACCTGACCTTGACTCCACTCATACACTCACTCTCTACCCCCTACCCTACCCTACCTCACCCCTACCCAAATCTCCAACTCAACCCAACTTAAATCCCCAAGTAGAAAAAGAAGTTAATCATTATTGAAATAAGCTGAGTGTTAATCTCGCACACCATCTTTAACTAAACAATTTCATTGTGAGGCCCCTCACCATACTCGAGAACAGGAGGAGGAGGACTTGTTAACGCCCACAGACCACACAAACACAGCAGATATTGAATACCTTTTACATCTTCTTGGCTTAAGAACACATCTCAACACATAAGACTGACCCTTAATAAATCAATGTAACGATATTTATTCAAACAAAATTACGGCAATCAGAACCAGATTTATTGTTTGACCTCAGTGAATGAAACTGCTGAGTGCATTGCACCCCAGAAAGCAGTTTGTGCGTAATCTACGACCTCAAAGCAACAATGTATTACCAATATCTACCCTTGATCAGTCACTCTATGTAGATGTCAATTGTGTCATTTTTCTAGACTTAGTGCCCCTGGAGGAGAAAGTAAATACAATGTTGATATATTTTGGTCACAACACACACTAGTAGATTATTTTTCCTTTTTAACTAAATAATTAACACTATGAAGCTAACTAATTATATAACTCAAAGATGGTAACCAATATGGCGTCGATATTGTTCACATACTCTATGATAAATAGATGTATTGTCTGTTTAATTTTAGGGAAGAATTTAATTTATAAACTTTTGAGAATCTGGATACAGGAGTTTTGTCTTTGTGTGTGTGTGTGTGGTGATGATGAGGCATACTTTCCTCTGCAGTGAAAAAAATATCTTGACATTGCAAAGTTTAACTGTAAGCCGAAGGAACGTTTGTAATGTGACTTGTTATGTGAAATTGTAACTTGAAATTCTTTGTGAAAAAATATTTTCCTATAAAGTTTGGCAATAAATGAAGTATTACATCAAGGTGTAACTTGTAGTTCCTTGTGGAGTAATTACCTATGTGGACGATACAGCTACTCCAGGGTGTAAGACCTAGAGTAGAAAGTCTTTAGACCTTACCTGAGGTTGAAAGATTCTTATAGTGGAACGTCTTAGGTATTGAAACTTTAATTACAGTAAATAAAATATAATCTACCTAAACATTCCTTCACCTGGCGACAACTAATGATACAGGTGGTGTAATAGCTCTTTAAAATTCCTCCGTTTGATATAATAATGACCACACATGAACTTATAATGTGCAATATCTTGATAACACATTAGCTGCAACATTACACATAGTCCAGTGTATGTGTAGTGAAGGACATCTACCTAAATGAGTTACAGAATGTGGAGTTGAGGCAAAAAAAAGTTGGGACATGTTTGAGATCATCAGTTGAGCCAAACGTTTATACTCAATATTGTTTTAATGGTATTTAGAGCGACCGAAAAATTTAAACAAAATGGCCGGTTAGGTGACACATACCTTACAAGAAATAAACATGAGAACGAACACACACACACACACACACACACACACACACACACCATAACCATCTCATACCTACCGGACACATGCCTCCTCCACCTCCCCTCACCTGCTAAACAATATGCTAATATGCCTGGTAATGTTCATTCACATTTAAGATATGTTCATCTACCCTGTGATTATGCTAGTTATCTGATATATTCCTCAAAATGCTGATATACTCTCGTCATCTGATATGCACATTATGTTCAATATCACTCCAAAGCGATATAACAATATGTTCCATATGTTGTATTGCTCTGCCCCCCAGAGGGTGCTGAAAATTACATAAGAGCACAAGGAGTATGCCGAGCATTTCTTGCTAAAGCCAGGCCCATATCTTTACAGGGTATACACATTACACCTGATATGCCACTCCATCTCTGAACGTCAATCACTGGCTGAATCGTAATGACATAAGAGATAACGCTGGTATGCTTCCATGGAATATGTTAACATACTCCAAATAACGACTTGAAACATGAGCTAACATACCTAGATCCAGATATACCGATATGATATGAATCCTATATACCGATATGTTCTCAAGGCATTCAGGGGATCCAGTTAGTATGCTTCGACATACTTTCGAACAGTAAACTGGACTTCAGAAAGATAGGGTGATATGAATACTG
>NW_024734025.1:0-13250 GCF_018991925.1 Homarus americanus | reverse complement strand
CGTTATTTTGCCGGGAATTTCTGTCAAAACAAAATATGAATCAACCATATTTAGCCTAAATTAACCTAACGGCTTTATTATATATTCTAAGTTTTTTAAGTTGGATAGATCAGATCAGGTTAGGTTAAGTCAGGTTGGGTTAGGTTAGGTTAGTTTTGTTAATTTTGCCACTTAGAGGCTCGTTTATTGTGCCCCCCATACTCATCCTGTCAGCTGTAGCACAGAGAGATTACAAAGTGGTGTTAGATGAGGTAGGTGGTTAAGTTAAGTTTCAATAGGTTAGGTTAGATTATGTCAGGTTGGGTTAAGTTAGGTTAGGTAGGTAATAAGTAGATAGGTTATATTAGGTAGGTGGGAAAGTTAGGTTTGATTAGGTTAGTTTATGTCAGACGGGGAGGTTAGGTTAGATTATGTCAGGTTAGGTTAGATTATGTCAGGTTAGGTCAGATTACGTCAGGTTAGGTTAGATTATGTCAGGTTAGGTTAGATTATGTCAGGTTAGGTTAGATTATGTCAGGTTAGGTTAGATTACGTCAGGTTAGGTTAGATTATGTCAGGTTAGGTCAGATTACGTCAGGTTAGGTTAGATTATGTCAGGTTAGGTCAGATTACGTCAGGTTAGGTTAGATTATGTCAGGTTAGGTTAGATTATGTCAGGTTAGGTTAGATTATGTCAGGTTAGGTTAGATTATGTCAGGTTAGGTCAGATTACGTCAGGTTTGGTTAGATTATGTCAGGTTAGGTAAGTAGGTAGAGGTGGGTAAAAAAGGTTAGGTTAGGTCGGCAGGTTTTAGTGTAGGAGCTTAAGTAATCCCGTAAAAATTTCATGTTAATTTTTGACACCATACATTATAATAATCCTTATAAACTATGTTAAGGAACTGTGGTGTCATTTTTTCTGAACGGTTTATTATAAGTTTTATGCCTTTAAAGAAGTTTTATTAAAGAGCGGCGTAATGAACCACAGATGTATTACCATTAAGTCCTAATTAACTTAAAACATGACTAATAACCTATGAACATGTATTATTATATGATTACAATTTAACATAATATATCATGAATGCTGTTATAATATCATAAGTGTGTTACAAACATGGCTGCTCATATATGCCATCCTGTCTCTTGCAAAGAAGAGATTGCAGTAAGTAAAATTATTTGCTAAAGACAAATGCGATTAAACGCCGCCTTACCGTTATCTGGCTTAGAACCGTTTATATATTTATTAAAGTTTGTAGTGTTATACATCATGTGTAGTCTGTGATTATTATTCTTTGACATTAGCCGGTCACCGCATCAAGTCTTCTGTGTGTAGATTCCTTCACCTTGTTTGACATTTCTACATCATCTGTGAGCATTACTGTCTCAGTGCATGTCATGCTTTTTTCAATTCTTTCTGTATAGACATGACAATGATCCATACATTTCTGACGCCACATCCACATTTAACAAGTTCTGTGATTGCTTCTGGAGCTGGTGGTTGGTCTGATATTACAAGTATGAAACAGTCATTGCCAATCTTCCTGCCATGCTCTAATTGTGAAAGCATTTCACTGTCTGCATCACAAGACCACAGAAGAGCTTGATACCTTCCTCTCAATATATGATGCTTTAGAGTTGCTGCAGTCGCTGGTAGTTCTCCAGCTTCTGCCTGCGTTTTCTTGAAGAGATGCCATCTAAGTTATGACAGTTTAGTGAAAGTCATTCGTGGACAGTAGAGCTTAAATACAAATTCCTTTAGACCAATAAACATGTCTGCTGGAGGGCATTTGGTCTACTCAACATCTTGAATGCATCTAGGACTTTTGTGTTAGATTTCATCAAAGTGCTCCAACATGCTTTCTTTCCTTTGCCAACAAATTTTCCAATGCAGTCAGATCCTGTGAAGGCATGGAAACCTGTAAGGCTCTCTGCCCAATGTGTCGTCGCTCACCAGTTCCTGTTTTCATACTTGTATTTTCTCCAAGTTGAGGCTGCTTTAATATGCCAAACACATCAGTGTCTGGTGACTTGATATGTACAGTGCTGCCCTTCTGTGATGCATATACTGTATGTCCTGCTTAAGTTCTATAATTTGTGATAGCAATTTGATGGTTGAAGTCTTATTTGCTGCTTTCCACGACAGAAGATTAACCTTGGACATCTTTTCCCAGATGCTCAATGGACCAACAATACGTTTCTTGACAAAATTTTCATAATTTTTTCTTCCAACTTCATATGCACATAGATTGTCATATTTGGCATTTTCTGGCATTACAGCTCCAGTTACCAAGTTTAAAAGAGCATCATTTTCCTGGGATTACAGTCACCAATAACATTGTGTAGCTTCTGTACATCAGCATATTGACGGCTGACAATAGCTGTAGAGAGCTCATGATGTTCTGTTCTTTTGTAATCTTTATGAGTTTGATATTTTATGTAATGAACTTAATTTGAAAAACCAAATGGTAGTATATGATCTTTTATCACCTTAGACACTCTGTGCGTCATGCCTCTCAAGTGATTTTTTCCTCTCTTACTTCTCTGGACAAATACGACCTTTATCCCATCAGAAAAAATATCACCATATATTTTCTTAATCTACAGGTGCCAAGGTTTAAAATGACGGATAGTGTTAAAAATTAACCTGAAATTTTTACGTGACCACATATTGTCTTGTTGGGTTTCTGAGAGAACTTCACGGCTAAATAGCGCCTCTGTATTGATAGCCGGTACATGTCGTAATATCCACCGCTCAAGTTAAATCTTTATATCCCATTTGTCTATTTAGAAAGTATCAAAAGTGTTTTATTTTAAATATCTTAACAGTATCTTTTCCTCACTCCAAGTATCTACAGTGTGATGTTTTTCATTTTTAAGTAACTTCTTATATTTTTGTTTCATTATAAAATGTGATTGATATAGACAACAAAGTAAATATCAGCGTAGGTAAATGTGGCTGATGTAGTATTTTGACTCACTGTTCCCACGAACTAATTGCTTCGCTGGTTTATACCGAAGAAATAAAACCGTCAACGAACCATCCGATTCAAATGTGTCTTAGGCGATACAGGGTGTTTAGGCGTCATTCTGATACCAAGAATGACTTTGTGTACTGTGGTGAAGCTGGGGGTAGGATAGGGTTGGGTTGGGTTGGGATGGGTTAGGATTACGCATGTGTGGGTATATTCTGTCGCATTTATAGGTATCTTGCGTCTTTCTCTTTATTCCTTCTTTATCATGAGTATCTGTGCCTATTAATACACCACCTCGCAGGATAGTGGAAGAGGAATGGATAGTAACGAGATAATATTCTTCTTACATGTACCTTAGCTTGATTACAGGTAACACCAGGTAGAAGTTACGTGACTCTTAAGAGTTTTCCTCGACTTGGCTGATTCAACTGTAAGACTTGCTGTATTTATCCTTATTAAAATCCTCCACCTGTAAGACCCTCAACTTGTAAGACTCTCCACCTGTAAGACCCTCCACTTGTAAGACTCTCCACTTGTAAAACCCTTTATGGATTTGAAATACCTTCTCGTCTTGACTCCACTAGTACTGTACACACCCTCTCTAGCCTTAGTTTACAGTAATGTTGAAGTATATAGTGAAGACTCACAGCTCATGGGTTAGAAAAACAAAAGATGCTTGTTTTATTTATTTATTTATTTATTTATTTATAGCTTATTTTAGAATCCCCGAAAGTTAGAACAAAATGGCTGACGGGACTCACAAGCGGGCGATGTTTACAGTATGGACCAAAAATAAAAAATAAATGAAAAAAAAAATAATAAATCGTAAATTGGTGCATTGTTTCTCCAGGGGTAATTATAGAAGTACAAATGTTCTCCAGCAGTGGGTAACGATCATAGCCACGTATAGAGCTTCTAACGCAGGTAGATTGATATAGATGCATTACCTGGATTTAGTGGGTTACAGGGGCCTCCTACACGATAATATTAAAGGTGTGTTTTCCTTCTGTTTGTGGCACTTGAGGTGTTTAGGTTAGGTTTAATTAAAATGGTTTAGTTATAATAGTTATATTACGATAAGTTAAGTTGAATTTAGAACTTTTGATTTGCATATATCGTGTTTTAGAAGGATTTGTTAGCTAATAAGTTTAATTTGGATAAGTTTAGTTTAATTTAGATCATTTGATTTTACAAGGTCGTATTATAATGACTGGGAACCATATAGAAAACTGTTAGAGAAGTAAATATTTCTACGGCAGTGAATGAGTAAGTCAATAAGTGGTGTATAGAGCTGCTGACGCAACTTAAACGGTATATACTGTACATTATATGTTATCAGAGCTTTCCTGTTGTACGTAACCGCCTCCGTCAGAGTGTCTTACTGGCTCATGTGAAGATTAGCCTCTAGTTTATTTAACCTCAAGATTAACTACACTGGCACTGCCTGACCTGACCTGACCTGACCTACCCTACCCTACCCTACCCTACCCTACCCTACCCTACCCCACACCTACCCCTACCTACTGCTTTCAACCTAACCTAACTAACTTCCCCAAGTAAAATTTGGTTGTCATCAGATGGCTCGCTGGGAGGTTAACATCTTAAATAATCTATCTTAAAATTAACAATTTTGGTCAGGTGAGCCTTCCTTACCTTACTCGAGGAAACTGGGAGGGAGGACTTTAACGTCTGCAGATCATCGTCAACCTTTTGTTTACCTTCGTGGCTTAAGAACACATCTTAACACCATAAGACTATTCGCCTCAATACAATAATACAGTAATTGATTATTGTATTCTAATAAAATTCACGGTGTATCTTGTGAACCAGATTTATTGTTTGACCTTAGTGAATGAGAAACTGGTTGAGGTGTATTGTGGTAAACATCCTTAAGAGCAGCTCTGTGTGTTCTTACGACCTCAATGTAACACAAAAGGTAGCCAATATCTACCCTTGATCAGTCACTTTATGTAGATGTCAATTGTGTCATTTTTCTAGACTTAGTGCCCCCTGGAGGAGAAAGTAAATACAATGTTGATATATTTTGGTCACAACACACACTAGTAGATTATTTTTCCTTTTTTACTAAATAATTAACACTATGAAGCTAACTAATTATATAACTCAAAGATGGTAACCAATATGGCGTCGATATTGTTCACATACTCTATGATAAATAGATGTATTGTCTGTTTAATTTTAGGGAAGAATTTAATTTATAAACTTTTGAGAATCTGGATACAGGAGTTTTGTCTTTGTGTGTGTGTGTGTGGTGATGATGGCGCATACTTTCCTCTGCAGTGAAAAAAATATCTTGACATTGCAAAGTTTAACTGTAAGCCGAAGGAACGTTTGTAATGTGACTTGTTATGTGAAATTGTAACTTGAAATTCTTTGTGAAAAAATATTTCCCTATAAAGTTTGGCAATAAATGAAGTATTACATCAAGGTGTAACTTGTAGTTCCTTGTGGAGTAATTACCTATGTAGACGATACAGCTACTCCAGGGTGTAAGACCTAGAGTAGAAAGTCTTTAGACCTTACCTGAGGTTGAAAGACTCTTATAGTGGAACGTCTTAGGTATTGAAACTTTAATTACAGTAAATAAAATATAATCTACCTAAACATTCCTTCACCTGGCGACAACTAATGATACAGGTGGTGTAATAGCTCTTTAAAATTCCTCCGTTTGATATAATAATGACCACACATGAACTTATAATGTGCAATATCTTGATAACACATTAGCTGCAAAATTACACATAGTCCAGTGTATGTGTAGTGAGGGACATCTACCTAAATGAGTTACAGAATGTGGAGTTGAGGCAAAAAAAAGTTGGGACATGTTTGAGATCATCAGTTGAGCCAAACGTTTATACTCAATATTGTTTTAATGGTATTTTAGAGCGACCGAAAAATGTAAACAAAATGGCCGGCTAGGTGACACATACCTTACAAGAAATAAACATGAGAACGAACACACACACACACACACACACACACACACACACACACACACACACACACACACACACACACACACACACACACACACACACACACACACACACCAGTTTTACCCACATTATCACCAGACTATCGGCATACCTGGTCGGTGGACACCTGCCTCCTCCTCCTCCTCCTCACCTTGCTAATATGCTAATATGCTAATATGCTCTGGTATGTTCCAATCTATTTAAGATATGCTCCCATCTATCTTAAAGAGCTTATGCTAGGTTGGTCTGATATGCTCCTCAAAGACTATGCTGATATACTCTTGTCATCTGATATGCCATTATGTTCATATCACTCTAAAGGATATACTAATATGTTCTGATATGTTGGTATGGTTCTGTCTCTCAGAGGGTGTGCTGATGTACTATAAGAGCATATGGGTATGCTGATATACTTGGTTATGTAGCTAGGCTCATATCTCTCTTACAGGGTATGCTAATATACCCTGATATGCTTGCATCTATCTCTGAGCGTATACTGGTTGACTGTAATGACATAAGAGATATGCTGGTATGCTTTTAAGGGAATATGTTAACATACTCTAATAATAATTTGAAATGAGGTTAGCTTTACCTTAGATTCAGGGGATATACTGATATGATATGAATTAACCTAGAAGTATACTGATATGTTCTCAAGGCATTCAGGGGATCTGTTAGTATGCTTCGACATACTTTCGGAACAAGGTAAACTGGACCTTCAGAAGATAGGGTGATATGCTGACATATTCTGATGGATCTAAGAGAGAGTGGAAGACTATGAGAGCTAGTTAATATACTCAGGTATGTTGATATCCCTTCATGGCACTTGGGATATATGGTAATATACTCCGATGTGTCTCTTTGGATATACTGATATGCCACTAATGGGTCCCCAGAAAGCAGGAGACAAGTTGATCTGCTTCGAGGACACTAATCTGTATAATGATTTTTTCCCTGACTGTTAAGAAGTATACTGGTATATTTCAAATGTTGCTTAGTATTATAGTATACTTTGGGCTGTTCTGAACATATTTCACAGCTGATTTTCAGAAATATATGCTGCTGTCACTGGCTTGTTTATTCCGGAGACATTGATTATACTTTGAGTATGTTGATATGCTTTGTTACCAGTCAAGGAATATGCTGATATGTTCTGACACTTCTCAGTGATTACCCTGATATATTTAGATACCTGACAGTATTTATTGGAGTATAGTGTCCTATACTCTGATGTCATTCTAGTGATATGCTGATGAGCTGACATACCGCTTTATGTAACTGTGATATATTGAATCATATACATCCATTCCTCACGCTTAATATATATGATATTCTAAACAATGCTGATATTATTTATGTTATACCCTGATTATATACTAACATACTACAGTGTCATTTATAGTGTATGATATTAAACATTCGGGGTATACTTTGAGGTTATTTAGAGAATATGATGGCAAACGGTGATATACTCTGATGCCATATTTGGTATACACAGATATATTGATATAATTTATATAATATACCGATAGATATAACTAAATATCTGTGAAGTAAATCCTGTACTTTTTGATATACCATTCAGGGTGAAGGTATGCTAATATACCACGATAGCACCCGTCTCTCAGCGCTAATATACCCTGATGGCACACTTAACATCCTGGCGCCGGTCGTGGGGTATACTGATATGCTAAAGTCTTCTTCATCTTCTAATATCTCGACTTCAGCTTCGTAAACTGTGATTACTTAAACGTATTTAACGCTCGTTTACGTAACTTTTTTGTAGAATAAATGAATGTATATCCGGGGTTCTTCTGTTTCTTTGTCCATCTGATGTTTGCGTCCATGTTGAGGAGAACCACTTAGCAGGGCTCGCATTTTCCCATAATGTGTTACCTCAAGTTCCATAATTTGCACTTAGTGAAGCCACGATATCCCGCGTTATGTTGCCCGTCTTACTTCCTTCTGGGTTATGTGTCTTAAGTTGGTGAAAAATTAAATTAAGGCTGAATTATTGTTAAATGTTAAGGTATTATAGTACTTGTCTGTCGTGTTGTTAATATAACATAGTTTCACCAGCAGTATGTACTCAAGAGCTTATTAACATCGTTGACGAGTCAGAGCCGCAACACTGAACCAATCTATATGAACATTAACACAAAAAATAAATTGTTACATTACATCGACTATCAAGACATAACTTACAATACAAATTAATAAATAATTGTACCAGGCAGATAAAAATATTAGTTACAAAAAATTATGAAAATAGTCTTAATGTTCACGCCAGAACTTACCCCATAACAAAAGCCATACAACATTTTCCCAGTTAAGACTTCGTTAAATACAATCTCAAACTCCTTCTCAGAAACTGTGTGTTGGTGGTGTGCCACGTGTGGTGTGTGTGTGTGTGTGTGTGTGTGTGTGACAGCACCTTTGATTTATACAAATATTCACCCAAATGAATAACACCAAGTAATTCACCATGTTATTCACGACTCTTAGATCACTTGGCTTGCGTCTCTCAAAAGGTCGAACCAGGGTCAGCTGATTCAGTAAACACCGCTCACATTAATAGGGACCTGCCACACTTTGCCATAAACAGATAAATTGTACCGGGAATTTTCCCCCCACACACTCATCATTGTCACTTTATGTAACTTGCTGACAAAACCCATGACCCTTCAGGCCTTTTACGCCCTTAATGCATGTGTCATAAAGGCAAGCATGAACTCCGCATGCTTCCCAGTTGGGCACTGTAAACGCTTCTGCGCTTCACCTTGCACAGGATGTAAGGGGGTGCCCAATAAACTAGCCCCCTCGTGGGCAATCTGTAATCACTACCACTGTCTCGCGGCCCAGAGTAGTAGTTGGACATATCACTAGACAGGGAAATTCACACTTAACACAAGTGTTATCTCAAGGTCATATTCACAACACTTCCCTGGACAGAATTCATAATTTATTTTCTCATATTACATCTGTGTGTATACCTGCTACTAGATAAACAGAAAATGCCAAGAAGTGTTTACATCACGCGCTGCCACTTAAGAGTTCCAAGAACTAAATTAAAACAATTAGTGTGTGTGTGTGCATGGTGTGAGTGTGCATGGTGTGTGTGTGTGTGAGTGTGCATGGTGTGTGTGTGTGCATTGTGTGTGTGTGTGTATATGGTGTGTGTTTGTTTGTTTGTATGGTGTGTGCATGGTGTGTGTGTGTGTGTATGTGTGTATGGTGTGTGTATGTGTATGGTGTGTGTATGTATGGTGTGTGTGTGTGTATGTGTGTATGGTGTGTGTATGTGTATGGTGTGTGTATGTATGGTGTGTGTGTGTGTGTGTGTGTATGTATGGTTTGTGCATGTACGGTGTGTGTATGGGTGTGTGTGATTGTGCATGGTGTGTGTGTGTGACTGTGTATGGGGTGTGTGTGTGTGTTTCCAATGCCATGAGGATAACATACAATTCTTAAAGCACTGGTCACATGGGCGCATTTTTTTTTTAGCAATTTCTTGCCGGAAAGTTATTTCGAGCAATTTTCGAGAAATTCGAGCAAGTTTTTGAAGCATTTTTATTGACAATCGTGATAGTCAATTTCTTGACTATTTCGAGCAAGATTATCGGTTCAAAACCCAGTTAATACCATATTTAATGACACGAAGCTTATTTATCGAGTATTTACCTTGGCTATATATAACATAGATCAATAACATTATGTATAAAATGCACAAACAGTTTTTTACGACACACTGAGTTTATTATTTGGGTGGTGTTTTGGCGTGTTTGTTTACAAAACACAAGCCCATACAGCCGGTCATTCTCCACACACTAACAACCCTCCCTACTGTAACTACGATAGTTGAACCAGTCTATATTAAACACTCGTTCCTCCTCCTCGCCAGCCACTTACGAGTCCCCAATAGTTTTTCTTCGCTTTCTCTCATTTCTTTTAATAATAACAATAATACCAAGGATAGCTGCTGCGTCGTCTGCATTGTTGTTGTGATGTTCCGTCTCCCTTCTACTCGCACAGCGGCGTTAACTTTTTTTTCTTGCTGTAGTAACTGAACCAAGAGCCACTCGTGTGACCACATTTGGAAGAAATTACCCGTAATTTCTTGCTCCAAATTAATTGCTCATCAAAGGGATCGTGTGACCGTAACTTAAGTCACCCTTAAGAAAAACTGTAAATACTGATTCACAAAACTTAAGGATAATTTCTGACTTGGAACCATCGGTGTAATGCAGAAAACAGTTATTGTATTCTAAAACCTACCCAAGAAATCTTTTACCCACTTACGATATAATTCTTTTCTATTCCATCAATAGATGTTATTTTACTTTTTTATACGTATTTTTATTTTAGTAATTTATAAACTATTTTCTTTATATACTTCATTACCTTTTAGTGTAATGAAGAGAATGAATTACAGAAGGTTTTTATAATTATATTGCGAACAATATTTTTTCTCGCAATAAATAAACAATGACGATGATCTTGTTTACAATATGGAGCTTGATGTCTTACTCCATGTTCGTTTATTACATTTTCTGCCATACCCGACTATTCTTTTCTTTCTTGTGGTGAAGGTTTTTGACAATTGATATATATATAAAGTTGAGTTAAGAATAATGACTCTGATATTATAGCCATTAGGTCCTGAATAATAAGTGGTGTCTAAGTGAACAAATGTATGATGTCTTCAATTACCAGCGTAGTGTGGGGTGACAGTGGGGTAGAAGCGAAGGGTAGGAGTGAAGGGTGGGAGAGTAAGCATGGGAGCAAGGGGGAGTATGGGTGGAGGCGTGATATGGTGGGGAGCATGGGTGGGAGTAAGGGCAGGAGCAAGGGTGGGAGTATGGGTGAGTAAGGGATGGGATACTGGTGGGAGTATGGGTGATATGGGTGATAAGGAAGAAACAAGGAGCATATGAGAGGGCGTGGATAAGGGGTGGGAGTACATGTGAGCACATGTGGGAGTAAGGGTGGGAGCATAAGGAGGGTGAGCATGGGTGGAGCATAAGGAGAAGGGTGATAAGGGCAGGAGGGCAGAGGAAGGGTGGAGCATAAGGGAGGCGAGTAAGGGGTGGGAGTAAGGCATGGGAGTAAGGCGTGGGAGTAAGGGTGGGAGTTAGGGGTGTGAGTAAGGGGTGGGAGTAAGGGGTAGGAGTAAGGGGTGGGAGTAAGGGGTGGGAGTAAGGGGTGGGAGTAAGGGGTGGGAGTAAGGGGTGGGAGTAAGGGCAAGTGAGTAAGGGTGGAGTAAGGGTGGGGAGTAAGGGTGGAGTATGGGTGAGTAAAAGTGTGGCTAAGGGTGGGATTAAGGGGTGGGATTAAGGGGTCGGAGTAAGGGGTAGGAGTAAGGGGTGGGAGTAAGGGGTGGCAGTAAGGGGTGGCAGTAAGGGGTAGGAGTAAGGGTTGGGAGCAAGGGGTACGAGTAAGAGGGTGGAAGCAAGGGGTGGAAGCAAGGGGTGGGAGTAAGGGGTATGAGTAAGTGGTAGGAGTAAGTGGTAGGAGTAAGGGGTAGAAGTAAGGGGTAGAAGTAAGGGGTAGGAGTAAGGGGTAGAAGTAAGGGGTAGAAGGAAGGGGTGGGAGCAAGGGGTGGGAATAAGGGGTGGGAATAAGGGGTGGGATTAAGGGGTGGGAGTAAGGGGTAGGAGTAAGGGGTAGGAGTGACGAGTAAGAATGTGGGACAAGAGGGAGGGGTAGCAGTGGGGGGTAGGGTTAGGTTACAAACTTCTATTTACTTCATCATCTGTATCCTGCTGGTGATGTTCTCTCTTTAAACAATTTGTAAAATAAATAAATAAATGGTCAGGTGTAAATGGTAAGAATTTAACAGAGTAATACTGAGGTATTACAAGAAAGAACTAAAAAATGTCCACTGTGTGTATCAACATTTTATAAAAGTATTTGTGAAGCTGTAAAATACTTAGATATAAACTTTTAATTCAACTCTGTAATAAAAATAATTGCAATAATGAATCTAAACAAGAAATGAACTGGGTGAAAAAAATCTACAAAATACTAAAAATATAAAAAAGAAGAATTACAGTAAAACCTGAATCATTGTAATAAACATTATTAAACTTTTCGTTGTTATGACCCAAAACAAACAAGGAAGACTCGTCTAGATTTTCGCTCTGTGAATTAACTCCTTGGATCGCTTTTGGGCAAGAGGGGAGTTACTCCGACTTATTCCGTGAAAATATTCCCAACTGTCCATAGAATCCGTTACAGTTTCCTTTATAGTAAGTGACTCACAAATGATTAATATTCCCATTCACCAATACTTTATTATATCAGAGAACAGTGCAGAGATAAGCTGGCCAATGAGCGATGGTCAAAGATAATACAGATTTAATACTGATTGATAAGTACAGCTATAGTGATTTGTTTCATGTTACAGTAATAATAAACTTTATCAAATGTTATAACTACCAAAGTGTTATTTTCGTGATCGATACCCTGCTGCCAGGATTATAACATCGTTTAAAAGTTCAGTAAAAATATCATGCAGATTAAAACCTAACCTAGTGTATCGTAACCTAACTTAGCCTTTCCTAAGCTAACTTAGACTATCCTAAACTAGCCTAACCTATCCTAATCACACCAAACCTAACCTATCCTAAATTTATATATCATCAACAAATTTATAGATATGTTGGAGAAATAATTATCAAAAGTTTGTTGTCTCTGCAAATGTATTTTTAAAAAAAGAAAATGAAATTAAAACTTTCTAGAGAACTCAATTGTGTCATGAGCGTTGCGGCTTGGTTAGGTTAGGTCACATTTGGTTAGGTTAGATAAGGTAAGGTAAGATTAGGTAAGGTGAGGTAGTGTTAGGGTTAAATACATTTTACTAATTTTGCATCAAAATAATCACGACTGAAGGTATCGGATAAAAAACCTCTGAATATAATTCTTTTTCTGAGAAAAAAATTTCTTTACCACTTATTTTTTGCCCCACTTTTTTTATTAAGTTTGATGAACTTAGATTAGGTTAGGTATTATTTAACTCTGAGTCATGGGTACTTATTGGATATTTGGCAGAATAACTTGTTATAACTTGGTCCTAACAAAGGCGGAGTCTAAGCAAAAATGTTCACTTGACCTCATATTTGGATTTCATTACTGAAGGATATTTACAGCTATACCACATTAATAAGGTCTATCTGCAAGTTTATTCAGTCATAAAAAAAAATATACCCTAAATGTGGACAATAAAAATCTTCTATTTTGGTACAAATTACTTGAAAAGTTGTAAGAAGACAAAAGCTGCATCTCTTCCATAAAGCGAGAA